>NW_020451211.1:195619-263799 GCF_003343035.1 Apteryx rowi | reverse complement strand
TCTTGGACCCCCCTTCCTTCTAGGGCCCTAACCCATGGGATTCCTCCAAGCAGGTTCCTGAAGAGGCCAAAGTTTGCTCTCCTAAACTCCAGGGTTGCGATCCTACTTATTGCCCTGCCTCCTCTTCGCAGGATCCTGAACTCTACCATCTCATGGTCACTGCAGCCAAGGCTGCCCCCAACCTTCACATCTTCCACCAGTCCTTCTTTGTTTGTTAGTACGAGGTCCAGCAGCACACCTCTCCTTGTTGGCTCCTCCACCACCTGTGTCAAGAAGTTGTCACCAATGCTCTGCAGGAACCTCCAGGGCTGTTTGTGCCTAGCTGTGTTGTCTTTCCAGCAGATATCAGGGTGGTTGAAGTCCCCCATGAGAACTAGGTCGTGTGATTGTGAGGCTACTTCCAGTTGTCTGTAGAAGGCCTCATCGACTTCCTCTTCCTGATCAGGTGGCCTGTAGTAAACACCCACCACAGTGTCACCCATATTAACCTGCCCTTTAATCCTTACCCATAAGCTCTCAACTCGCTCTTCATCCACCCCTAGGCACAGCTCAATACATTCCAGTTGCTCTCTCATATAAAGGGCAACTCCACCACCTCGCTTTCCCGGCCTGTCTTTCCTAAAAAGCACGTAGCCATCCATGACAGCACTCCAGTCATGCGAGCTATCCCACCATGTCTCTGTAATGGCAATGAGATCATGGCCCTGTGACTGCACACAGATCTCTAGTTCTTCCTGTTTGTTCCCCATGCATTGCATTGGTGTACAGGCATTTCAGAGAGGTGATCGAGCATGCAGGTTTCCCAGGAGGGGTAAAAGAGGATCCTCCATAGCCACATCCCATGCGCACTTCCCTGGATGCATGCCCCCGCTGGAGGCATCCCAACTTGAGCCGTGTTTTGCTGACTACCCTGTCTCTGTAACTCTCCCCTCTCCCCATATTTCCTAGTTTAAAGCTCTCCTTACCAGGCTGGCCAACCTGTTGGCATAGACACACGTGCCCCGCTTAGTGAGGTGGATCCCATCTCTCCCCATCAGTTGTTGATCTTCAAACAGGGTCCCATGGTCGCAGAAACCAAAACCCTGTTGCCAACACCAGCGGCACAGCCAGTTGTTAACTTGGAAAATCTGTTTACTCCTCCTCCCATCCTTCCCCCTCACTGGCAGGATTGAGGAGGAGATGACCTGGGCTCCCAGACCCTTGACCACCATCCCCAGAGCTCTGAAATCCTGTTTGATGGTTTCCAATTTGCCTTTGGTATCATTAGTGCCCACATGGAAGAGCAACAGAGGGTAATAGTCCAATGTGCGGACAAGTCTTGGCAGTCTTTCCATGACATCTCGTATTTGAGCCCCTGGCAGGCAACAAACCTCTCTAGACAAGAGGTCAGGTCGGCAGATAGGTGCCTCCATCCCCTGCAGCAGGGAGTCACCCACAACAGTCACTCACCGCTTCTTCTGGGTGTTCCCATGTGGCACAGGGTCTGTCGGCCCAGTAGCTTCCCTTGCAGCCATGCCCAGCTCCTCCTCAGCCTGGAGGGCACTAAACCTGTTCTTCAATTGCAAGTCTTCAGGGGGAGTAAGAGTCTTTCTCCTCCTATGAGAAGTGACCAGTTTCCAGCCTTCTTCTACAGTGTTATGATGTACTGTTTCATACAGCACAGAGCCCTCCGGCAACTCCACTGCTGTGGGGGGTTGGGACTCCCAAAACTGCACAGTCTCCAAGAATACCCTGTCTATCTCGTTCATCTTCTCAGAAGCTATGCAGCCTACTGACTTCCTCCCATAACTCCTTTACCTGACAACACAACTCGTCAACAAGAGTCTTAAGAGCAACCTTACTGAAAATTGCAGCCGAATGTTTCAGTTTTTTGTTTCTCCATTTCTATGGCATCTATGTTTAAAGTGACCTCCATGAAGCAACAGTCAGCAAGGAGAAATAGCCAGGAAATGAATCCAAAAGATTTTATGAGGGCCATCAGCTGCAAATTAAAGCAAATGCCAGCACCTCTCTGTCTTGTTACTGTGCTTGGCACACCTCTGACTACAACACACATTCACAAAAGCTGTAAATTCCTACATAAATACAACAAAATATAACACTGGTATCTTGTCAGTAAGGTGCTGTACTGAGGGTTTTGATGTTTAGCCTCCACTTTAGAAGCCAGAGATGAATTAATCTTTATCCTGACTACCTCTGGCATTGCTCTCTATCCATCTTTGATCATTTTGCTGAAAGTAGTTTTGGGTGATCAAAGTTCTGTACTGACAGGGCACATTAATCAGATAAAAAGAATAGCTGATGACAGAATTTTCAGAAGTTAATGTATGCAACATTTATTCTCTGTCATTTTGTTTTCTCTGCCAAAATGGGAACTTAAAAGATCATGAATGTGAAGGCCCAGAACAGTGGCTTACGACAGGCTCTTCCTAGTTCAGTGAATCAAACCTCATTTTCAGGGCTAAAGAAATACAGCTGTGATGTTATTCTAGAAGAATCTCATTAAGCAGCATCCAAATAACTGGCATTTATCCCTGCTTACATGTATATGTGTTTACCCATTAACATTAGTCTGTGATTAGAGCCCTACAAGCATGGAAGCATTCTCATTTGAAAGGTGAAATCTTCACACCTGAATGCAGACACTTCTTTCATTTCTGTAAAATTTCATTTCAGCAGCAAGAGATTTTCTTTATGACTGTGAGAAATCCGGAAAAGGATAAAACTGTCCCTTTTTTTACAGGATAAAATATTGCTGTTCATATAAGGGAGAGATTCAGGAAAAGCATACATTGTCATCTTGAAGCACTTACCTTTTATTTTGACTTTAGTTTTGAGGTGAACCCAAGAGACCTAACAATTTTATTAAACTCATCTTCAGTCAGTAAGAAATTATATGACCCTTAACCCCTCTTACTTTTCAAATCTTTTGTCTTTTACAAGTCAAATTTACCAGCTGTGCCAAATTATGATATGTTCAAGTTTCAGTGATGATTCCTGAGTTACTAGAGGGAGTCAACTCAACTGAATTTTAAAATACAGAAATAGAGGTATCCACTATCTGCTGTTTGCCTTGCAAAAATCTCAGTTCAATATCCTGTCTTCTTTCATACATAGGCCCTTCAAACAGGCAGAAAGTAAGAGAAAATAGTGTACTGTTTTGGACTGGATTCTGTCAGCTGTTATGGAAAAAAATCTAGGAACTACTAGGGAAATAAAAAAAAAACATTTCCCAAATTTTTCTTTTAGAATATATTACAGTTTGCCAGCCCTGAGTATTCACCAATCCTGAACCAGGCTGCAAAGTCACCAGATTGGCTTGCAAATGATCAAATTAAAAAAAAAAAAAAAAGGTTCACTTTAATTGTCATATATTTTTCAAATCTAAAAAACCTGTCTTCGACAACAATGGTTAGAAACTTCCTTTAAATTAAGAGCGCCCTGCCAGGATGCAGCCATGAGTGGAGCTGGCCAATGACATTATGAAGCCACTCCATTATATTTGAAAGGGCATGGCAATCAGGAGAGATTCCAGAGGACTGCAAGAAAGCAAATTTCACCCCTAAGAGGGCCAGGAGGATCTGGGAAACTACAGGCTGGTCAATCTCATCTTAATTCCTGGGAAGGTGATGGAGCAACTAATCCCAGATGATATTTCCAGACATGTGAAGGACAGAAAGGTAACTGAGAGTAGTCAGCATGGATTTAAAAAGGGGAAACCATGCTTACCTTGATAGCCTCCTATGATGAGATAACTGGCTTGGTGGATGAGGGGAGAGCAGTACATGTTTACCTTGACTCTAGTAAGGTTTTTGACACTGTCTCCTATAACATCCTCATAGACAAGCTGATGAATTGCAGGCTGGATAAGTGGTCAGTGAGGTGGATGAAAAAGTGGCTGAACTGCTGGGTTCAGAGGGCTGTGATCAGTGACACAAAGTCCAGCTGGAGGCCAAGCACTAGTGGTGGCCCCCAGGAGTCAATACTGTTGAACCTCTTCATTAATGACCTGCATGATGGGACCAAATGCACCCTCAGCAAGCTTGGGAAGAGTGGTTGATACACCAGAGGGCTGTGCTGCCATTCAGAGGGAGCTCATCAGGCTGGAGAGCTGGGCAGAGAGGAACCTCATGAAGTTCAACAAAGGGAAATGCAAAGTCCTGTACCTGGGGAGGAATAACCCCAGGCACCAGTACACACTCATGGGAAACAAGGCCAAGGGGTTGCATTAGGCAGAGTGTTGCCAGCAGACTGAGGGAGGTGATCCTTCCCCTCTACTTGGCACTGGTGAGGCTGCATCATGAGTGCTGGGTCCAGTTCTGGATTCCCCAGTACAAGAAAGACATGGACATACTCCAGTCAAGGCCCAGCAAAGAGCCACAAAGATGATCAAGGGATTGGGAGCATCTCTCATATGAGGAGAGGCTGAGAGAGCTGGGACTGTTTAGCCTGAAGAAGAGAGGGCTCCGGGGGATCTGATCACTGTTTATAAATATCTGATGGGAGAGTGTAAAGATGATGGGGCTGGACTCTTCTCAGTGGTGCCGACTGACAGGACAACAAGCAATGGGCACAAACTGAAACAAAGGAAATTCCATGCAAACATGAGAAAACACTTCTTTACTGTGAGGGTGGTTGAACATTGGAATCAGTCACCCAGAGAGGTTGTGGAATCTCCATCTTGGAGATATTCAAAAGCTGACTGGATACAATCCTGTGCAAGCTGCTCTAGCTGACCCTGCTTGAGCAGGGGGGTTGGACCAGATGCTATCCAGAGGTTCCTTCCAACCCCAGCTATTCTGTGAATCTGTAAGTTGTTCTGCAAGCAATGGAACTATTCCAGAAGTCTAATTTTCTGTAGAGGATGTATTGATTCCTTCACACTGAAGTGACTCCTGTTACCTTGCATGACTTTATGACATCCTCCTCCTCTTTCTCCCTGTATCCATTCATCCCCAAGGTCTTTTAGCCCTCCTTCAAGCCAAAGGCAAGATGGAGCAGGTGCTGTGGATAGTTGAGAGTGCTAATTGCTTTGCTAGTAAGTGCTTGCTAAGCAGTCAACCAGAAGGACAAACAGATAACTCATGCTGAAACACTTCTTATCAGTAGGAACATTTTGGATCAATTCACATCTCCTCCTCCTGGTAGCTGCTAGTCTTCACTAAACTCAGCTAACTATTTTTTTTCCTCAGATTTCTACCCTCAGAAAAATTCAGTTGTAAGTTAGCCAATAAGCGTGAGATGGCAAAAACAAGGCTGACAGAGAAACAGCATGGTCACATAGCTCTCTTTTCTTTAAGAAGCCATGCTGAAAACAAAAAATAGGGATGCTCTTGAAAACACACATCCAGGATTTGAAGGCAGATATTCACTAACAAGAAATTTGTGATAAAAATCTCAACAGTAGTCAACATTGCACCTGAATCTGAAATTTTTCACTTAGGTTTGTAATCTGCATTTGGTAAAAAAAAAAATTTTATACTGGTCATTCATTTAAAAGTAATCCCTTGAGACTAAAGAGAATGTATGAAAAGATTAATTACTTTCTACATGTTTCAGGTAGGGCAGCTCTTACTGGCAGATAGTGGTGTCCACTGCCACCAGGACTCCTAAAATCCTTCTTTGCTCTTCCTCCTTCAATAGTGACATGCAGTGGCCACAAAATGCAAGAAGTTAACATCTAACAAGCAGGCAACATGTAAGAAGGGAGGCAATGTGTAACGAGTTACAACATGTTAAAATTTGTTACAACATATCTATGTATATCTATAAAAATATATATTTATATACATGTTTTTACTAACACTTAAATGTGTTACAGAGTTTTATGCACCCAGGTGCCTCCACAGTAGCCCTCAGTGGGATTTTGCTGGCTATTCCCAAGACCTCAGAGATAAGTATTTGCTAAATCCAGCCAAGCATGAAAAGGAGAGTGCAGGAAAAAAGTTATGAGGTCCTTTATAAGGTAATGGTGATTTCTTTCTGCTTCCCAATGTAAAACAATTAAATATTCCCATTTGACAATAAACAACCTATACTGATCTTGTTTTATATGACCCTGTTCTCTTAAACCACCCATCTGCTACAAATTTTTCTGTTGAGATCCTTGCCAGCTAAAAACCATTAGAAATGCAACTGGCTTTCGGTACAGAACTCCCTAATCAATCACAGGTTATTGTTCTATCCAAATAGATATGCTTGAAAACATCTCTTCTGTTGAGTGTTATCAGATTACAGTGTACTCTAACCTTTAGCTTAGTTTCCTGAAAGCAGTGTACTAAGAATTGAGATCAACGCAATTTAAGTTAATGGTTCAACATTTTAATTTTGTGCTGCTTTACAAGTATAAAAGAATACCTATATACCAGACCTTTCATATTGTTATATACATGAACAATCCTTATTGAGCAACCCTTTCTGTGACTTGGGACTACTCGAGTAAAATTTTTGACATTAGCCCTAAACCCTTTCAGTGAACGCATTTATAGAGGAGAGTAAAACTACAGTAAACTCATAGCAAGACATCATTCATTCATACATATACATCCTTTGCAGGTACTGCTATTCTTTTCTCAGTGCAGCCAATGGGTGAATTGATAATAACACCATCGAGACTGTCACTAACCCATGAAAGGACTGCCTCTCCAAACTGTACAGCACACTTCAGAAAAATAACCTTGTCCTTTAAAACACTGGTCTTTACACAGCAGAATGTCTTTGTCTCTATGACTCCTCACATTCTCTTTCTATGAGCAATGGCAGCACAGCTAGACCAAAACATATATAGAACAGCAATGCTATGAGCTAACCCACTTTTGATGCTGTGGTGATACGAGGCACAGCAAAAGCAACAGCACTCATGCTGATGGAGTGTTTGAACGGTTACTCCAAAAGTATTTGGCTAGTTGATACAACTAAGGCAAAACCATAGGATAGTAATATAACCCATACAATTTTTTTTTTCTCCATAATAATGATTTAAATACTCAGTATCCTACACATGCATGTCAGGAGGCTGGTATAAAAATAGGAAGTAATATGGCACATTCTCTAAAAATATTCATATACACCAGTCTTCATCATTGGTAGGTGAAGTTAAATAGTACTCACTATGAATATATACTGGATTCTTAGATGTAGCTCTCCTACTGTTAACTTCACCATAGCATAAACATTTCACTGACCGAGGTTCGTGGAGATTCTATTGTCTTCAAATGCCAAAAATCACAATCACACCATCACTTACAGTGTCCAAGGTCTGATTTAAAGATTTCAGAGCTATCTCTTTAGATATGAAGTATTTCTACATATGAATCTCTCTGGCTATCAAAGGCTAAAATTTCAGACCTAGATACGTCTGTATTTAGGCACCTGAACCATAATTCCCTGATTATTAATCTGTGCTCAGCTATAAAGTTAGATGCTTGATTTTAGCTAAGCGCATCTGAAAATTTGGCCCTCTGTACCAAACTCCGTAGGTTTGGAGGCAAGAGTTTACATTCTTACTTGCTCCTTTAACTCACCATTAAAATTTTTTTCTGAAATACTCTTCTACATATAGAAAAGTACAGAGAAATACTGTAGTGTCTCCAATAAATTACTCCACTATTCTAAACCTCCTCAGGGAGCAAAATGAGATCAGAAAGGTTTGGTGTCTTCCCCAGATATGTGAGGTATATTCCCATGGCAAGCTCAAGCAAAAAACTCCCATTACCACCCACAAATATTTTAATGAGATCTGCATAAACATATCACACACATACACACATCAAGCAAAATAAAAAACACAACTCCATTATAAAAGTGAAGTACTAAGACATTCATTTACAGTGCAGTAAAGAATAATAAAAACAGCTTAGATCTTTGCAGCACTGCATATGACATATTTCATTATAAATGACCTCAGTTCCCAACTTGTGACATTTCTAGTAAAATGATGCTGATATCCTTTCTTCTGAAGAACTTCGCATCCTCCATAAAGGTAGGATGGAGGCAAAACTGAGGGCACTAAAAGGTGCATTGGGTCATGAATTATTTGTTTCCACTAGCAGCCATAAAGTATAATACTCAGAAGAAATGCAAGGTGCTAAGCAAACATAAAGTGCAAAAAACTTTTGCTTACTTTTAAAAACACAATTGGTTTTGTGTATTTCCACTACATAGTACTTCTCAAACTTCCATCTGTTAAAACTTTATCAGCAACTTACAAAATACAGAAATGCTTATAATTAATTGTGGTAATATAGTGCATAGAAAAAAGTCAATGTCTTCTGGTTCCTCTTTTAGAAGATTTCAAACCTTCGGTACCTCTGAGGTAAAGAAGCCAGAGTGTTTTAAATTAGTGATATCAGACTAACATAATATATCACAGGCTCAAAAAGAAGGACTCAAGATCCTCTATCTCCACATGGCAAGTCGTTGAGTTCCCTGCTTGCTGCACTACCAAACCCCTGACAATCAGAGTGGTGCTTGTCTCTTAACTTTAGCCATCTAAAAGTGATGTGTCTAGTCTAAGCTAATTGTCAAGGCATCTGGTCAACGTAGTAATAGCTCTCCAGGGAATGATTCATATCACCTGCCTAGGACAAAACTTCAGGGTTGAATCATTCTCTGGAGATGTAGTGAGAGCACCTACATTACTAGCTCACACTATCTGCCCAACTTCTAGACATTTAAAGTTATATAAAAGTGAACCCCACCCATATACCAGAACATCAAAAATAAGGTTATTTATATGATAATGTCAGGAAACTGGGCTATTCCAGAACTTTACAATTACTGTCTTAAATTTAATTCCCTTACTAACAAGCAGCAAATATAAAGAGTAAAAGAGTGCATAAGCCAATAACCCCTCTGGCTATTCTCAGTAACAGTCACATTTCAGTATTAGTGGTGTCTAACTGGCTGTTCCTTGGCAACCTAGACTACAGTGAATTGCAGAAGTCCAATTCTTAAGTCAAAAAGACAAGTATTGTCTTATCACACTGATTAGAGCGTAAAAAAAGTCTGCAATTTGATCAAAGCAGACCACAGCTACAGTCAATATATAGTCAAGGATTATGCTGTTTCCATGCTAGGGTGGCATGCCATAATGATATCCTATCTGAAATAAAAATCCTCTTCAGATTTCCTGAGTAAGATCAGCATCAGGCCAGTTTTTGAAGGATGTTTCCTACAATGATTTCAAGATAAACAAATGATAATACACCTATGTGCAAAAAACTCTGAGATAGAATTACACAAACAATGGTTGCTCTCTGTGTCCATACACAGACACACACAGAGACAAACACACTCATACACTTAAGTTTCCCACAAAGGTAGGCTTGTCAGTCTTCGTGCAGTGCTACATCTGCAAGAAAAAAACCTCATCCACAAGACACGATGTCCAAGATACATAACATCCCCAGCAGGTGATCTGGCACCTTCCAAAGGCACCTGCTGCTACCAGTTGTACTAGGCATTGGCAGAAACACTCTGATGAGGATTCCCATTTTGAGAATCTATTGTCTTGCTACTGCTCCAGGCGTCATCAGTATTAGCAGGTGATTTTAAATTTGCTTTGTCCATCAGTATGGTGGATTTGGGAGGCTTGCAAACAAAGCAGAGGAACTTGAAACAGGACAGCAAACCTTCAGAAATGCTGGATGAGAAGAGCTTTTTGCATGGGTGGCAGAACTGGTAGAACACCAACATGAAGAGGACAGCCATGCAGTAACCTATCAGGAGCTGCAAGACCAACAACGGGGCACAGACATACAGGTAGATATCGGTTTTATAGATGTACCACATCAGCAGAAGGAATGCATTCTCAATGAACCGCAGCATATAATACACAGTCAGTCGGTACCAATTTTGGGATTTATTAATTAAGTCAGGATCATTGAGCTTCAGCTGCACTGCTGACCAGCAGAACATGTTAATGCCAGCATACAAGAAAGTGAGGAGGCACAAGACAATGGTAGTGCCAACCCTGCTCAATGCCTTCTCTATGTTCTCAGGAAATGGGGACTTGCTTTGCCAGAAGAGAATCCAGGGATAAAAGAAAAAACCAAAGAAATTCACTAGCACAACAGGGAGGGTCCAGATTTGAAGGACTGAACTGAAAAGGACCAAAACTATAACTCGTGTAGCAATCTCAAAGCTTCTCCACATGAATATGCAAAGGTAGGCAGCTGGTTTCACACTGACATCATAATCATCATACTTAATCTTAATAGCCAGGATGTTGCAGCGTAAGGCGCCATATACAATTGACAGGAGAGAAAGGACCATAAAAATACCTACAAAGAGAAAAGACAAATCAGAACCTCCAGCTTAGCAGAAGTTAAAGGCATTGCATCACAGTAATGCAGAGAGTCTTCATGGCGTAATACCAAAAAAGCCATTCCTTGTATCCACTTCTGGATTATCAAGCTAAACCTGCCTCCCATTTTCTTCATCATTTGTTACTTTTCCAAGTAGATACAAAGCAAAAAGGCACTGAACAATCACAAGCGTCTCCCCCAACCAGAGCTGTTTGTACATAAACTGTCTTTGGTAATTATACAGCTCAATCATAAGGATATACAAGTTAGTCTCAAACTTTAATATTATTCTCACAGTACTCCACATCACAGAGGAATGCTATTAACTCTGTGTACAGATGAAGAACTGAGAGACAGAAGCTGAAATTCTTAAGAACCATTTGGGCATGCAGATACCACAATGCTTTTGAAGTTCTGGGTTGAAGCAACTTGTCTAAGTACACAGAAGAGGCCTGTAGTGGAGCTCAAAACTGAAAGCCAGAGCCTGAGAGGCCAGCAATTTATACCCAGAACCATTTTCACTTTTTCCGCCTTTGTAGACAGATATTTGCTCACCTGGCTACACTGCATTTTCCTTATACCTACCTATATCATGCATTTAAAAAAAAATTCCTCTTAAAAAATGTCTTTAAATTGAGATCACGTAGTTCTCCAAGATCACCTTTCAGTACCTCCCACTGACACAGAATCCCTCAGGTGAAGAGGTTTCACTGCTTTTAAATTCTGTAGAAAGTGACTGCAGAGGCCAGCTGTTACCTGCCTTCCGGCCTGGTGGAGGGAAAGCCTCGTGGCACTGCAGCAGGTCGCCTTGTCTTGCCATACAAAGGCTCACACCATTGTCCCAAAAGCTCTCAGGCACATTTACCAGCTGAGTTTCTTGGCCGAAAATGAAAAAGAAATGGTGACTAGAGTTCTGAACTGCCATATCACAGCCGAGACCCAGCAACGGACAGCCTCCGGGGCTACAGCGCTCTGCTAACTGAACGCCGCATAAGACATATGAATTACAATGCTGAAGAAACAAGTGTACTGGAAGGCGGGAACAAACTAGGGGAAAGTTTCCAAACTAAGTAGGTAGAGATGTATAAGAACCCTCAATGTACAATATAAACATTCAAAGAGGAATATCTTGCCATTCAGAAGTGCTAACCATCCACAGTTTTGTTAGCATTTGAATGCTTTCTGCACCATTTTTATTGGCATGCTGAATAGCAGATTTAGGGGACTAATTTTAGGCACCCCCATTCAATACTTTTAGCTTCAAACTTTGCCTTTTTTCCATGCAAAGAATATCTCAAATGCAAATGAGTTAAGTACAGAAATACAAATGAATTAAGTACAGTAAAAATGATTCAGTAGTTTCTTTTAGAATTTGAATTAAAGTAACCAAGCTAATTGGTCATGCTACAGAGCGTTATATTGCATCAGATACAAGACAGAGTTGTCAATGCTTGATTATGTCAATTACTTCAACGTAGTGCTTAGCAACCAGGGCTGTTTGCAGCCTTCAATTAGTTTGTGTGTCATTATCCTACGAATTAACTGGATTCCTTGCTTTGCTATAGCTATTTAACTATGATTATCAGTTTCTCCTATTTAAAGTTATTAACCTCTAAGCATGACTTTGAAAGAAACAAGTATATTTTAGGATCTCTTAAAAACTTGCTAACAGGATTTCCTTTATCCTTTTAGCTAACCTCCCTCCCACCCAAACCCTCAAGAATCTCTGAATTACTCCGGGGAAAAAGAATTAATCCTTTAGATCTGAATTTCCAATAGCACTCTGTAAGCTGAAGAATGTTTGCCATTTTATATGGTAATTTTATATGTGCCAGTGTGGTGGTGCACATATTCTCTGAAAATAAACAAATACATAATCAGTGTTTCAATTTTTAGTGTGTGTTTTTAAACACCTTTTTTACAGCACCGCATTTGATCTGAGAATTTTTAAAGTACTTCAAAAATATCAGCTAAAAGCAGAAGAGCAAGTGCAGTCAAGAATACCAATGATATCCTGTGACTCTTCCCAAAAAATCTTTCCTGCAGTCTGGAATGGGCTCTAGAACTATGTGAGAACAAATAACTTCTATGAACTAATTCAGCAAAAGAATGTTTTGACAGTTAAAACAAACAAACAAAGAACACCCCCCCCCCCCCAAAACCTGGAGACTGACTGCTTCTGTCCTGGAACTCTGCCTGTCTTCTGGTTTGATAAGCTGAGAAATATTAAGCTCACTACCTGATTTCATTTTAAGGATTTTAAATTTCAAACTTGTCTTAATAATGCTTTAAAGGCATTGCTCTTTTTCCTTCCTACTTCCAGAAAGCTATATTTTTCTTAGGAATCAGAGATGCACGCTCCCAGTGCCATTCAGGGAGACACTATTATACTTTGTTTTTTAATTATGTCCTGAGTCTTTTCAAGACCTAGTCTTTCCTACTTAGAATTAGTAAGCAAGTGAATTTTGCACTAGAAGAGATATATCACAAAATATCTACGACTCTTATATTCAGCTATGAAGAACCATAACTTATCTATTTTATATATTACAGCTTTCTAAAATGAATCATCATTTTAGATTTCATAACGGCACCTATTTTGTTACTTAGGGAAGACACCTAGATACTAAAATTTTTGCCTCTAAGATGTAATTTCAACATTTAAAAGCAACAATTAATGCTTAAAAATATGTGAAATATATTGTTCAAACAATGAAAAAAGCATTCTGTGGTCAAAGCTCAGTGATATGAGAAGGAAAAACTGTAGAAGCATCTTAAGATATATGGCAAGAACATCTAGAAATCATTCAATGGCTCTTCGTCTTTGCCCCAAAAGCAGAGTTTATGCTCATTACAAAAGTGATATTGCTGAAACTACTAAGTTGAAAAAGACCATAAAAACAAAACTTCTGTTCTTGGAGATGGCAGTCACTGTAACAAATTTTCATTAAAAAAGAAAACATGCACCTTTTTCAGTAGAATGATTTTATTTTTAAATGGTGGGAAATCCACCTTTCGAGATGATTTTATCACTATAAGCAACAATTAAAGAAAACAACTTTACTGCTGTTAATGGCACAGCTAAAACTTACACGCTCAATACTGCAGGCTGAGGACTTGCCCTTTTTCAAGGGTAAGAGGCCAAGTCAGGCATCCTCCCCACTATCTCCAGCCAGCTATTTTTGCAATTAATGCTGACTCAGGTCTTTCTGGCACCTCCTGGCCTTGGCTTCTCCAGGTGATATTTCTTAAATGAAGAGATCCGGGTATCTGCCCAACTCCGTTTAAGCAGACATGAGCCTGATGCCAGCGTTCTCCTAAATACAAGGTTGCAGTTGGC
Source organism: Apteryx rowi (assembly GCF_003343035.1). Classification (NCBI taxonomy): domain Eukaryota; kingdom Metazoa; phylum Chordata; class Aves; order Apterygiformes; family Apterygidae; genus Apteryx; species Apteryx rowi. The sequence goes on along the minus strand of NW_020451211.1, from coordinate 250,152 downwards.
TCTAAGACAATGTCTGATACTGATAGACCCATTCAGTACAGGGTGAAGCCTAGATGCACAACAGAGACTTAGATGTCTGTTTTGGGAGTGGCAATTACAAAGTCAGACCAGGCATTTCACAGAGTAACAAGTCAGGAGCTTGTTCCCAATTATGCTGCAGCTGAAGAAAGAGCTAAACGTCTAGGACCAGGACTCAAATTGGGCTATTATTTGTGGGTTTCCAATGCTGCATTTTATCCACCAATGCTTTTATACATTTCACACTAAACAGTTCCTGAAGCCTTTATGTCTCTCACCACAAAGCTAGAGGCTTTGCCCTGCTTTTGCAACTGTCTTTAGCTCTCTTCACCTTACATTCTTGGCTGCAGTGGGTCTGGCAGACAGTGATATGATAAATTTGGAGAATGCCTGACATGGGCAAAAATCTAATAAGCCAGTAGAAAACATTTAGAGAACATCATGAGTGCCATGAAGTATACAAGAAGGATGCATCATGGGTCTGGTTGACAAAAAGGGTTAGCCAAGGATGCATGCTCTTTTCAGAACTGTTCAATACTGGAAGCAATAATGATTTTCAAACAGATCTAAAAGGGATAAATCATGCTATGCGGCATGATGGTATATCGCTTTAGATTCACAGATGATACTGACCTCATTACTGCTGACTAAGCCGAATCTACAGAGAATAATGGATAGGGTAGAGTAGGAATCCAGAAAATACTGACCTCATTACTGCTGACTAAGCCGAATCTACAGAGAATAATGGATAGGGTAGAGTAGGAATCCAGAAAACACAGACTGATGATGAGACAAGACAAAAAATGTGGAAATCAAAAGACAAGAAGAAGAGATTAATATTATAACCAGGACAAATGAAAAAGTGCACACACCTTGGAAGACTGATGTCAAAGAACAGGGAAGATGACCAGATGATGTGAGGAAGAAGACTTGGACTGGCTGCTAAACTACTGTATGTCCCTACATATGAGAATCTCCATATATATATAACAAATGTCAAGCTGAAACTGCGGTATGCATCATTCCTGCTTACTCTGGATGCTAAATAATACTGGTGGACAAAAGATATCACTGCAGAAATAAGCCAACTGAAGAGACTGCAGAAAGTTTCAAAATTTCAGAAGATAAAAGAAATACAAAAAGAATATGTTTATGACAAGAAGGTTCAAGGGACGACTGCTTTAGTTTCAACATATGCCCAGAATTGAACTGGGAATATCCACCCTTTACAGTGACAAATGTAACAGAATGCTAGGTATAAGAAATGGAAGAACTCAGGGGAGAATAAAAAGGTTTGGGATGAATGACACTGCGATTCTAATACAAAGCAAAGATTTAAGTCAGCCTGTCAAACTGCTGTACAGCTCATTTAAAAACTGCACTGGCAAAGCAGTGTGGCTCTTCTTTAGCTTCTCCAATTCAGTCTCAATCTGTTTTGAGTATAGGGCTGGTTTCATTTTCAGATGTCTGGAGAAATGCTATGTTAGGATCTCATTTGATACTTTCCTCCTATAGCACTTTTTAGTTTTTCTGATGAATGAGGTCTAATAGACTTTGCCATTGTTCCTAGATCACTGATTAAAAAAACCCCCCAAAATAAAAAAAACAAAAAATCCTGCTAATCTTTTCTTTCGACTTTTGTATTTTACAGTTATACAGGATGTGCTATGCTGATAGCTTCTGGGAGACACAGGGTGTCTCCTACATTTGTTTGTGGGTTCTGTCCTGCTCTGTCTCACTACGCACACATTCACTGAACACTCTGGTGAGCCAGAATATCTCTGGATGTTTAACTTCACCCATAGAAGGTCATTCATCAGTTTATGATTTAGAGTCGTCCTGGGCAGCGACTGATAAAGTCAGAAGCAACACAAAGTTACAAATCATCATTAAATACATAAATCTCTAATGATCTGGAACACAGTCCTTTTCCTTGGCAACAGTGAACAATAATGTCAACATTAGAAAAAAAGTACAGTAAGACCGTGACCTTTTTCAAGAAAATGGCATCTGCAGTGAACTGCTTGGAAACTGTGTGCTAATGGCATTGATCAGAAAAGGATTCAACTGCCCTGTTCTTATTCCCATGTCCCAGACACCACAATCATTCAAAGATCCTACCATAGCTGTAAGGTACTTGGACAGAGTCAGGAACAATGCCTTTCACTTGTCAACTGCCACGATCTTAAACAATACCTCTTGTATAAAGAACTTAAGCTATTGCAATAACCCTATATGCTTTGGCATGCTAAGATTTTCCATTCCCTGAGTTGAGGGGAGAACCCTGACACTACTGTGTTGGCTTCTCCAAAAAATCTCAGGTCTTCATCTTGGTACACTGCCTAACAAGGCATCAGAACTGATAAATAAATAAACAAACAGCTGGGTTCATAACATTACCTATTCTCGACCTCCCTACCTGTGAAGTTGATAAAGATCCTTGGCCTCTCAGAGCCTTGTAGCTACAAGAGCTATTTTGTATTCCAGTGGAGACACACCTGAAGCTCACACAGGTGCCAAAGCCCTTCCTATACTCAGTCCATGGCAAACTGGATCTCAGAAGACATACAGGAAAGCAGGTTGGCCTGTGATCCAGCAGGAGTAGATCCTGCTATTAGCAGCCAGCCAGCAAATCAAGATTTTTCAAGGAGCTGGAGCACATCATGGAGCAAGATGCAGAGAGTCCATAGTAAGAAAGATGTGATCTGCTAAGTCCAGGTGGTACAGCACTCCTTGGTAAAGACTTGAAAGCTTGGGTCTGGAGATCATATGGCCACACTTGCATACTGAGCTATTCAGTCCTGCCTTTTGATTCCAAATTCAGAGGCTGGCACAAGCAAAGCCAGCTCATGTCCTCAGCGTATATTTGAAACTGCATTCCTTTAAAGTACATCTTCCTTAATGCAGCATGGCAAAATACACTTTGTATTGTACTCCCAGGAATTTACTAGAAAGCTTGCCCAGAAAACAAAAGGGCACAGAGGTAATTTTTTTTTCCTCTTCAGAGAAGACAGCTCAGTCCCTCCAGCTGCCTCCCTCTCCTGCCATAATGGTCACTTATCAAATTAATGTTTCTATAGCAACCAAAGTATGCTACAGTAAGTGTCATAGTCTAAAACACAATGCTATAGAGAAGAACTTGAGTGCAACATCATCATCAAAATGTGCCAGGGAGCTGAACACTTTGCAGTGTTTTCAGTTCTTGTCAAGGGCAGCTACGCCTGATGGCTGACCCTTCTCCTTTCCCTCCCACCAAAATATGGAGGTCTTAATAACAGCTCTACCTACTTCTGGCAGCTGTGATCTCCTGCTGCAGGACACAGATGTAGAGCTGGAGCGTGAGCTGGGGCGCAGAGCCAAGGAATGCCTGGATCACCGATGCCCTACTGAATGCAGATCTGTGCGTACATAGTTTGCCTTCAGCCTGGCCCACTTCCTTCTCAACTTCTTCTGAGTACCCATCCTTGGGCATCTGCCTTTTCTTCGTGATGCTGACATACGGCTCTTCAACTCTGCCGGCATGGAAGTAAATGTAAAAGACCTCCACACACCTACAAGCAAATCAGTAAATAGAGTAATAGGAAAAAAAATAAAACAAAAGCATAGGTCTTCCCACTTCTTAGTATTTTAAGCAATCAGTGTACTAAGTCAGTTTTTGATAATAGTGCAAAACTTGCATATTTTCCCCTGTTGGTATGCTTGGAATATGACAGATTCCATCTGTAAACATGAACCACAGGTGATCAGAGGGCAAGAACCTGGGAGCGCCCTTTAGGCTGCCTGTAGCAATACTCAAATATGTGGTCTTTAACTGTTTCCTAGGAGCTGCCATTTCTATCTGCTGCATTTTTAAAGTCCTAAACTACTTGCCTACTGCAAGGATCATAGCTTCCCAATACGGGACCCAAGTTGGAAGGGTTTCTGCAGACCCCCATGTCTTTTTCTCCCAGTGCTATCCACACATCTGTGACAGACTAATGGGATATGGCAAGAACACCACCTCCTGATACCTCTACCTTAAATGAAACATCCCAAGACATTGGAGAGAAGCTTAGGGCACACCTGGCTCTAAGTGGGTCCATGCACTTCAAACACAGCTGGGCTCTAACCCTTGAGTTACCAACCAGGGATCCCAAAACACAAGTAGCAAGCAACAGCAGCAATAAAGAGAACAAGCAGCCATCTTGTCTTCAGTCTAGAGCCTCACAACTCACTCAGGATATTAACCTTTTTAAAAAGACAAAAATTGGAGCTTTACTCTTTATGTTTGCTTATATTTATTCCACAGTTTAAGGAATAGTAAACACAATCTTGCAAAAATACTCAAAATAAGAAGACATAGTATTTACAGTTGCTGTAACTCTCAGTACTTTTCACCCAGGTGAACCAAACCCCCTTGTTCGTATAGGTCTAACTTATTGCAAATCAACTTTCACAGAAAAAAAGTGGTGCCAGCACATGCATTTCTATTCAGAAATTCCACACTGTTAGGTCATGCCACCTCCATGCGTGCACACAGAGCAATCCCAGTGTTAGGAAGAGAATGGAAATGGGCTGAAGGGGTTGGCAAACGATATAGCAATGAGGACAACCTGGCCTCCCTAAGTTGCAAATACGACAATACAGCCTCAGTCAGATTATCCTTTCTGAAACCTCCCCCAAGACTATTTTTAGACCAGCTAAAGCTCTAGAAGTGCAATTCTAAGAGAGCTGCTGGGGTATGAAGGTGTCAAGGATGGGTTTGGGCAGCAAGCAGGACCTCAAAGACACAGGGGAACAGTCAACATTGTCTGGGAAGTAGTAACAAGCAGGCATCCACTGAGGTACAGGCGGAGTCAGAAGTTGAGGGGGAAGGGAGAGGAAAGAAACTCCTTATTTGTGTCACATTGCACAGGGTCCTGAAAATACAGGGCCTGCTGTGTAAGAGTCCCTATATAGCAGGAACATAAATGATAAATGACATGGCTGAAAAAAATCTCCCCAAACACAAACCTAGGACGGTCACAACCTATTTTCTCTTTTATGCCCAACACCACTACAGACTTCAAAAGGGAAAATAACTGTTGCAAGAGCAGCAGAACTAAGGAGGCCTGGCTGCCACTGAAGCTCTTTCCCAGCTGCGAGAGAACTCCTGGGGAGGGAAACCCCAAGGTGCTTTGTGGCGCTTGTTCTGGTCACAGCTCCTCCAGCTGCTGGACATGCACGGCATCTTCCTCTTGGGTAGTTCCTCTGATAACCAACAAGGAGTGAGCTGCCTTCTCTCCTAATGCAGTGCCTCACTGAGGTTCATCTCCTTCACTCGGTTGCCTCCATTCAGAATACTTATAGGAGTGTAGTATCTTTGAGACTATTATAGGTCAAATTTGGTTAAAATTGACCAAAGGTTTGAAAAGTTACCTAAGTAACCGAGTGACAGTCAGACACACACACACACACACTGATATATGCACAATTGGATAAGTCTCTTTCCTGTAATAAACCAGGCTAAATATATGATATGTCACCATTTGTGCCTCACTGATTCCTGTAAACACTTGCCAATGAGTTTTTATAATTAAAAACTTAAGGCTTGTCTTGCTTTTAAAAATATCTCACAATTACAAACCACGGAGATATACTTATCTGAGACTACTACTTTGATTTTTTTTTTCCCGCCTTCTTCAAACTACTAGCCATTCAGTCTGCTCTGGCCTTTTGGAGGAAAGCTCACAGATCAAACTGTAAAACAGCACTGATAAAAATTAAGTCGAAGCATTCTGATTTTTGTTCTAATCTTGATGTCCTTTTTTTCCATCCCTAACTGGACCACTAGCAAGTTTCAACTGCTCTAGACAGAAGCTAGTTTTAGGATTCTGTAGTACTATCCTTGATTCACTAGGCTTCAGCTACTGTTATCACTAAAGCTATTTGAAGGGCCTGGTGCACTGGAAGCTCCATTCACGGTGGTTAGTTTTTGTTTTCCCCTTGTTAATCTTTTCAGTCCCTGCCAGTCTTGTTCTATGTGAAGGAATCCATACAGCCAAAACTAAAGAGTGAAAAATTAATAGAGCACAACAGCTTCTGGAGCCAACAGAGATTCTGAAACCAGCAAATTGATTTTATTCCAAAAGAAAGATCCCAGAGCATTTAAGTCTCCCTTAGTGTCCACAGCAATCTATTTATCCTGAGCTAGGGGCAAGCCTGAAACTATTACGGAAACTGAGATCTCAGCATCAGCCTCTGAACTACTTCAGTGTATGACTAGAAGCAGTTATAGCCTAGAGATCCATCTAACAAAGAAGCAGTAACCCCAGAAAAGAAGTGATAATATTCATGAAACTCCTGACTATAGCAAATACTACAATCAGCAAAATGTTGGGCTTTGGAGCAAGCCTTTGATATGTATTTATTAGCTAGATATTGAGTAGCAGTATATTGAGTACCATGTTTGTGATGGGATATTTTATGTCTGTGTAGGAAAGCAAAGACTACCAACACAGTGTGAAATGAAGTCTGATCAGTACACCTTACAGCCAAAGGGGACTTTTATCAGCACAATACAGTCATAAATATGATATATGCAAGCACTCAAATTATGTCAGTGGTGATGCCCATCTTCCAAACCCTGCCCATCTCAGGCAAGAGTGTCTTTGGAGGTGACTGTTTTTGGGACTGATGTCAAATCTACTCAAGACTCCAGCTGATGCCACAGGCCAAGCAGCTGCTTCAAGGAGGAGCAGATTGACAACTGATACACTAAAAAGAAGTAGCACCAATCTAAATGTTGAAGTAATAGACTGTAAGATAAGCATAGGCACTTCAAGGGCCAGTTAGACCAGAAGGGTTCAGAACAGTGCTGAAGAATCAAATCACGTACCTGTGCTGTGTTATGGCTTTGTCTAAAAAGTGCATGCAGAAGGGTTGAGCATCTGGTCTTTAAGTGTACTGGCTCTTTTTTTGTTTGTTTGTTTTTTAAACACAAAACACAACTAAAAGACAATGCAAGACAGCAATTGCTCCAAACTAGTTTTCCTCCACTGTTACAAAACCTGTTACAAAATGGGGAATTCCACAGAAGTTCCAAGCGCTCACTGCTTCTCTGCTCTGGAGGACTGGGAGTGGGAGATCCTAAGGTAGGAACAGTCCTGCACAAACCCCCTCCTGCAATACAGTGATATTTAAGGCCCTTTCAACAGATCCTAATACAGAATCAACAATGAATTTCATTGGATTTAAAGCAGTGACAGTTGTAGCATGGGCCCAGCAGGAACTAATGTTATTTCAAAGAAAAAAATATCAATCTAACCTCCACACTGCAAGTTAAGAGTTGAGAAAAAGATGGTGCTGCTCCCTCCTGCTGCCAAATCTTGGCAGAGAGAAGAGCTATACATTTTCAAGGATTCTGATGATGCCTGTAAAGAGTGATTCAACAGCAACACATTTGTCTTGCGCACAGTCAGTAGGAGGAATAATCCTATCCTTATATGCCCACTGAGAGTGAGCACCTCATTCCCTCTCTTAATCACTAATGTGTGGGATTTAGATACAGGCAAAATAACGGTGCTATGAAGAGGGAGCAGGCAGTGAAAACATGGAACTTCCCACACCCAACAAACACTCCAAGGGTAAATATCTATTCAACGGGCTTACCAAAATATGTCCACTGCAAATGTATAACCGAATTTGCCAAACAACTCCATTTTTAATAATTCCTTTTCTCTAATGAAGTGTGCAAAAAACCTTTTAGTCCTCCAGATTTACTTACCTGGGTTAGATAACACAAAGATTTGCTCCTCACTCATTGTTCTACCTTCCATCTGTGCTGACTTTCTATTCATCTCATCTGGGACACCTAATGCATCTGCTTAAGAATAGAGAAAAAAGAAAACTGAAGAAGGACTAAGCATATTCATCCCATCTGGAAAAGAGGAAGATGCAGCAACAATTGTAAAATTTAGAGCTTGCAGAATCTCCCAAAGTAAGGTCTGCCAATGGAAGTCCTACAAGGAAAAGAATCTTTTTAGATCTGCGCTATTCTAAATTATAAAGCAGGTCACCAGAAAAGAGAGAGTACTCATAAGAGACAATCTTTCTGCATAACACATCTGAAGCATTATCACTTATTAGATTCTAAACCGCAGAATTAGGTGCCCAAGATCTTAAATGACTTGATAATTTCAGCCCATAGTTTTTTGGTTTTTTTTCCCCTGAAGCTCACCAAATCTAACTTCAGCTGTAACAGCTGCTCCTCTAGCAGTTGGATGAGAACTTCCTACTACATCTTTGCTGCTGCCCACATGGTGCGGACATGCATGTAATTTTATTTTTCCTTATGCCTTGAGAAACAAAGCCTGATCCAATTAAAAAAAATCTACCGATTATATCCTTGTCCTATTAAAAACAGGAGGAAAACACTCATTAGTGTTCTATCTGTATAGGGGTCTGTTCTATTTGCTTTGAATTTTTCTGCAAGAGAAGTTCACCATCATGCAGACAGAGCTAGCTCCTAATTGTATATTTCTTGTAAGCAAGAATCTGTGGGTGCATATTCAGTTAACAAAGCGCTAAGGATGGTATTTTCAAAGACATCCTGAAATCACTTCACTTTTCTTCCCAGGAAGCACCACCAGTCCCTTCTACATATGTCACCTCGGTATTGTTTTTGGTTAATGAGACAGCAAAAAAGCACAAGCATCTAGCAGACTTAAGGTACAATGCCACACACATGCACTGCTCATGACTAAACCATTCAAGTCAGTTTGTTGGAAATCTGCCTTTCCTGTTTCAGTACCTGACCTATCAAAAACTTGCAGAATAGAAGCGGACAAACTAACTAACAGGGGCTTCTTTGGCACCTTTCATGAAGAGTCATTTGCTTTTTGAACAAATTCCTAAACAGGGCAGTACACTAGTATAACTTTTCTCTTCCATGCCGTATGGGTAAATGTTCCAAGAGCTGTGCATGAGGGCACAGGAAATAAAAGGATACTTCCAGAGTGGTAAAGCAAAATATATCCAGTTATTATTCTTGGGAACTGTAGCAGTGCCTAAGACCCCAAGACAACCTCAATGCTGTAGGTGTTGTCCAAACAAACACAGAACAAAGACAGTCCTCGGTCCAGGAGCTGCTGATAACAAGCCAAAAAGGAATTTGGTCTTTTCTGAAGAAAAATGTATTAAAATCTCCTATTGACATTGGCTACCATTTTAAGTCAGTTCTTGCTTTGTAATTTATTTTGTATGGTAAAAAAAATAAAAAAATCTCCTTCTACAAAAAAAGGAGAAAGTATCCGAATATATTTTCTAAGCATCCGGACGAACTACTGCATTCACAAGGAGCAGCAGCAACCTGAAATGCTGCAGAAATCCCCCACGGTGCCCAGAAATCTGCAATCACCATGTTCCAGCCAACTACTCTGAAGTGTCTCAGGCACACATACATCTCAGAGATCAGAGTCAGGCCACCAGAGGTTATTATGAATTTTACTTTATGGATTGCTTTGACTTAATAGAGAAACTCTTCCTCTTAGGGAGTGGAAGAAGGAATTAAAATTGGCAAAAGGGTGAGTAAACAGTACCCTCCTGTTAAAGCAAATGTTCTCTCCAGGAAGAGGGAAACTTCCTAATTTTAGTGCTTCCAATGGCAGCACCAGGACAGCAAATGCCTCCTGAACAAGTGGAACGTGGGTGTTTGGGGAAGGTGGTGGTATGCAAGAAAGGTTTATAAGAGAACATTTTTTTTTTTCCTGTCATATAGAGGATTCAGAACAGGCTGGATCATTTGGCTTGCTAAGCTATACACCCTCTTTCCCCTTCTGAGGTATTTCCATACTCTTCTTTAGAATCTAAACTTAATTTCTTTTTCTTAGAGGAAAAAAAGAAAGGCGACAAAAGTCTAGCTTTCAAGATTATAAGAAAAATATCACAAAATGTACACGGGCATGTACTGGTAAATCAGTGCAGTGATGTTTATTTGGCAGTCTGAATAGTAAAATAATAAATGTCCTGCATTATGTCACGAACCCAATAGGGGTTGTTAAAAAGTTAATATTAGCTTTTTTTAAAGCCAGCCCAGGCAGACTGCCCTCTATTGAATTATGCCATCTTCTGCAGTCTGCAGTCTATTTAAGGTTTCATTCCGGCGTCACAAGTGAACAGAGGCTAGGATGGTTCTACCGTGACCCGACTGACTTAATTTGATCCAGTACTCCCAGGAAGGTGCTAAGCTGTGCCAGTGAGGTATAAGAGCCCCAATAATGAGAGACCAAACCCAAGAGACCCACATAGACTGAAGTCTTGTTCGGGGGACCCAGATTCCTAGAGCTCAACAGAGCTCACACTGTATCTCTGCTTGCTCTATTGTGTGTGCTTATGTGTCATACAGGTAGAAGTGATAATAGGGTATCACTCAGAAGAGAGAACAGAACATCTACCTTTTTTCTTTTCTCTTCAGCCCTTAGCAACTAATGGGCATAAGTAGCTTTGAAAAAGAAAAATCATAGGAAAGAGATTAAAAAAAAAACAAAAAAAACAACTAACAGCCCTTCTAAAACAAGAAAACAGACCACTAACAGCAGTAGGATTCTCCTGTTCAAAGGAGCTGAGGCTTGCCTAAAGGGATGGGACAAAATGGCTCCAGGAAAACTGTTCTTTTTCAGGGTACAATGGTTAAAGCCATATTAAAGTGATAACACAACCCAACAATATTCTGCCTTCTAAGCAAAATTGCTCTCAGACCTCTGCATATACCAGTTCAGGATAGAAAGCCCACTGTGTAGAAGAGGGAAAGATGACGAATTTCATATGCAGAAAGCACGTGGACTTCTACAGTCTAGATATACACTTGATAGAAAGTGATCTGTTCCCTCTTCTGATGGATACAAAATATTTAGTGGCAGTGGGTAGGAAGGTGATGCAGAGGAAGAAAAAAAAAAAGAGCCTGTAACCACCTTTAATGTCTGTCTCAGACCAATCACTTCCTCACACTTTTGTACTACTATCCTACGAACAGACACATTTCTCTGCATCTAAAGAGAAGCTGGTTTCTATGAAACTCTTTCTCTTAGTAGAGTCCTTGCAGCCTTTAGTAGGAAGCAAGTTTTTCAGGTAGCATGACAGTATTGCACTCTTTTAATTATTAATTATAATTAAAGTTATCCTGAGTCTAGAGAGAGGTTACCAGGCTCACTTAGTACTGTTTAAATGATGCCACGGGAATTGTGATACAAACATGCTGTGAATTTTCTGGAACATCTTCAAACTTTCTGGAAATTCCAAGTTCAGTAAATCTTTGGGAAATGCAGAAGCACAGAGCTGGTGACACACCAGGATTCATGGAAATTAGATGGCTTCCATAAGCCCATGCATTATTTTACAGTAACTATTGCAACCGGGAGTTGACCAACGCAGCAGAAAATGTCTTCTATGTAATAGGGGTCTAGTGTTGTAAGCAGGTGACACTTAAAGTTGAGGGGAAAAAAAGTGAAACCCTACTTAGTTAAGGTCAAAGCAAAGGAAAAGTCAAGATCTGTTCCAGAGAATTAAAAAGAAAATCCACTAATCTGTTCATCCTTTCATTTGAGCATCACAGAACTTCTGTTTCCACCCCCTCCAGGAATTTCAAAAAGTTGGAGATGTTTCTCCTAACCTGTACTAAAAAAATATTGTACTTATTTCCCTTTCTTTTTAAAGAAATGATTTGAACATAAATTTAAAATGAAGTCCCCAGCAAATATTTGTCATGGGGTTGCACCAACTCTGTAACTAGTCATCTTTTTTCTAAGGGCATTTGCCATTGGAAGTTGCACCGATTGGTCTGGAGAATTTTCAGCAAGAAGCTCACTTTCTGAAAGAAGAGACAGACTAGAGCATTACTAGTATTTCCAATATGTAGAGATGAGACTACTGCCATCATTTTGTTAAACTAACAATCGCAGAAGTCTTTCTCTCTCTCGGAAGTAGTATTGGAGTAAGGCGTTAAGGACAAAACGGCAGCGAATAAACACAGCTGTCAAATGGCTGATCTCATTCACAAAGAGTCAAACAACTTAACAAACGAACAGAAAATAGATAGGGCAAACGCTCTCACAAAAGGAACAGGCTCTGTAAGGCTCGCCCCTCTCCAGGGGAGCCCAGCCTGCCTGCCGCCTGCCTGTCTGCAGCCTCTCAGGAGGAACTTAACCTATTTTCCCCAACAATAAGTGTTTACTGAAGGCCAGAAAACACCACGCCCCGCGTTATGTTCCTGCCGAGGGGGCATGTAAAAAAAAAAAAAATCCGCCCCCCAGGCTATCAAACACGGAACGCTTCTTGGGAGACAGTCGATTTCGGCTCACAGCACAGGTGGGGAAGCCCCAAAGCGCCGGGGGGGGGGGGGGAGGCGGGCGCAAGCAGCTGGGCCCCGCGGCCACCCGGAGGCACAGGTGAGCACAGGCAGACACAGCGCAACCCCGGCCGCGCACAGGGGCAACTCTGCCCCCCGCCCCGGGCGCGCAGGTGGGCGCAGCCCCGCCGCCGCCCTCACCCCCGCCCCCACCCCGGCCGCCGCCGGCCACCACGGGCGGGGCGGCCCCGCGATAGCCCCCGGGCTCACCGACCTGACAAGGGGCCCCAGCTGCAGGATGTGCAGCAGCAGCACCAGCGGCCTGTCGCGGCTCACGTCGCGGTGGACGAAGACCAGGCTGAGCTGCACCAGCGCGCAGGGCAGCAGGGCGAACAGCAGCGTCAGCCACTGCCACATGCGGTCCCCCGCCGAGCCGTACGTGCCGCTCAGGCACAGCGCCGCCGCCGTCTCGGCCACGAAGAGGACGACAGAGATGAGGACCGAGCCTGGAAATTTCATCGCCGCCCGCCCCGAGCCGGCGGCCCGCATGCGGGGCGCGTTTTCGCCGCGCCGCGCCGCAGCCGCCCCCACGCCCGCCCGCCGGAGCGGCCGCCGCGCCCCGGCCCGCCCAACGGCCGCCCAACCGCCCGCCCAACGGCCGCGGCGCCCGCTAGAGGGAGCCGCCGCCGCAACGGCCGCGCTCACCTCAGTCCGGGGCGGCGGCGCCGGCGGCCGCAGGAGGAGGCCGAGGGAGGTGCGCTCAGCCCCTGCGGGCGGTACCGACGACAAAGCCACCTGTGGGCCCAGTCTTCAGCCCCGGGTGCGCCCTGGCTCCAGGGCTGGGCAAGGGTTCTTGGGCCTCCCAGGGAGGCCACACGCCTGCCTCTTGTTGGGGGGAAAAACGGTGCCCTGCTGTTGGGAAAAGCCTGCGCGTCTGCAGCAGCTCTGTTGTACGGTTCCGTGTGCGGGGGCTCGGTGTGCTTCTGCCTTACTTCATGCTGAAGCAGTGGTTGGGAAGGCCTGAGCGGCACTGCTAGTCTAGATGGGGCACCTGTCTCCAATACGGATAAACTCAGCATTGTTGTGGCTTGATCCAGGCTGTGATGTGGCTGGAACAGGCGTGCAATAATATTTATCTGTTATAGCACTGGTGCCAGACAGCCAAATGAGAAGTACCTGCTCATCAAATCATTTTCATTCCCATTGAGGCACAAGAAACGGAGCTGAGCTCCTTTGTATTGTAAGACACCGTACTAAACTAGGGAGAGAGACTGATGGGCTGAAGGGTAGGGCCGCTATTCAGAGAGGCCTTGACAGGCTGGAGAAATGGCCTGAAAAGAATGGGCAAGTGCAAGGTCCCGCACCTAGGATGAAATAACCCCCTGCAACAATAAAGGCTGAGGTGCCAACTGACTAGAAAACACCTTTGCAGAAAAGGACCTGTGAGTCCTGGTAACCATCCCCAGACTTACCTAGTTTAAAGAGTTCCTCATCAGATTAGCGAGCCTGTTGGCAAAGACTCTCTTGTACCACTTTGTCATGTGGATCTCATCCTTGCTCATCAGGCCTTTTGCCTCAAAGGTTCCTATGTTCACAAAAGACAATGTCCTGCCTGCCACACCTGCTGTGCAGCCTGGTGTTGTTGGCTGGCAGAATTTATCTACTCCCTGAGCCTTTCCCCTTCACCAGCAGGGCCCAGGAGACCACCCCATGCCCTCCAGCCTCACCACCAGAGCTTGTAGTTGTTCTGGATATGCTCAAGGTCACCCTGACAGTATCACTGATGCCCACTTGGATGAGCAGTGAAGGATTACAGCCCAAGGGCCAGACAAGCCTTGGCAGTCTCTCCACAACATCCTGAATCTGAGTGCCTGGCGAGAAACAGAGCTTCTGACACATCAAATCAGGTTGGCAGATAGATGGTGTCTCCATCCTGCGCAGGGATGTCTCCAATCCCTGTCACTCCTCTCTTCCTCTTGGTGCAGATACTTGGTTCATGTCCAGCTAGCTCTCATGCCTTCCCTGATAGATCTTGTTTCTCCTTGCCTGTTCCTAGGTAATTGCAGATCTGCATGTGGAGATTAGCTAGAGACCTGAGACCTAGCAGGAATATAACAGGAAAGGCAAGATATGGGATATGAAATGCTATTGGCCTATTGATGGGGTTAACATTAATAGCTATTTCCGTTTATCAGCTACCATCCTTTAATGCAGCTTTGGCAAATCTGGAGTCCCATCACTCGCCTTTGTTGAGCTCAGCTGGTGATGGCAAAGATGGAAGCCTTGCTAAGGAAGGGCTCAGGTGAATTTACCATCTAACGTTCTTCACTGGGAATGGAGGGTCCTCTTTGGAGAAGGAAGAGGCCACATGTAGTGGGAATTTAAGTAGGCTGAAAATAAATGCCTAAGTGGGAAACAAGCTCACAGGCCAAAAGCTTCTCTTTTCTTCTCTTATCCCCCAGAAAACTACCATGGGATAGTTTTACCTAATTACTGTATGCAGCCTGGATGTTTTATCTAATTCTCAGATGAACAGTGTTACCTTTGATAATGCAGTACCACTGAAAAGCTTTTGGGGCACTGAGTCATTACTGCTCCAGAAAGAAAAGTTGCTGGCGCTATGAAAGATAAGTAAGGAATTAACCAATCCAATGCAAAATCATAATATTTAAGGTTGGGTTTTTATTTAAGGCAAAAGATAATCACAGCTTTTATATTAATAATATGGGTATACACAGAGGCTTCATAGTGACAGAACAAACTAATATTAACACTGCTTTTAAAAAGCTATAAAATCCAGTTTCTATCATAATCTACAATACAAAACTAGTACAATAAACACATTCTGAGAGATCACAGTGTTTAAAACATTAGAACAGCAGGTGTCCTGCTTTTAAACAATAAGGTGCATTTCTAAAGAATCAAATTGATCTTGATTCTAAAGGGACTATACCATACCATACTATGGCTGTGAATCGCTATTACACTGAGAAATGAATCTAGGATGCAGCATGTACTCAAGAAATGGACATCATATGCTAGAACATATTGAATAATCAAGTGTCACCAACACAAACTAGATATGAAATAATACCCTTAATTAGTAATGCCATTTAAGTTCCCTGTACTTTTTATTGGTATTGGTATTCATGTATATTGCAGACACATTGAGCCAAAGTGGGTATAAAACTGCTATCAGATAGGGCCCTGCATATGCAAACACCTGTGCTTTCCTGTTGCTGTATGAACAAGTCTTACGAATCCCATGGGACTCAGGAGCAACATGCATCTCATGTGAGTTTAGGTAAGCACGTGTGCGCAAATGTTTGCACATTTGGGGCTCAGAATGATGCAGTTTTGCCCCTGCTTCACACAGGTGGAAGGGCCTGACCTTGCACCCCTGAAGTCTGATGGAGATTCACCATTCTGGGTGGGTGGCAGATCAGGCCCTTAAGATGAGTGCTCAAGACCAAATCAGTGGAAAAATCAGACCACTGTTAGAGGAAATCTTTCTTCTCTCATTTATGTTTCTGGTAATGAAGACAGAAGCTGAGGTCAATTGCAGGTTAGATAGTATTACTCTTCTGTATGAAGTGGAAATAAATGCTTGAATAGGATTCACTTTACACTCAGTACAGGATGTAATTGACTTCAGGACTTCTATAGGAAATTTTTGGGAAGGATACAGTCATGCAGTGCTGTTGATGAGTGTTGCTGCATTATACAACATTTTATTCAAATATCATTATACCACTATGCAAAATAAGTTTTTAATTAATTTTCTGCCATTTTAGTTGGTATTGCTGTATTGACCTAACTGCCCCCACCTTCCCTTTGAGTCACGGCATGAACAAAGTCAAGAGACTCCCTCGTACCTATTAAAGATAAATACAGCTTTACATATTTTAAAGCAGTTTGCTGTCTATGGATTGATTTTTTTTCAGAGCATGATGTGAAATTTTAAATATACAGCGTACAGAACCAGCAGTGACATCAGCAACAGTACAGATTAGTCAGGAATTTTAACAGATCAAAGTAAGGTCAAAAAGTTTGTGCAAGTTGGCTTTTTGGATTTTTTTTCCCAACTGTCTAAGCATTCATAGTGTATATCACTTTTATTCCATTAAGTGATTGGAGTAGGCAGTAGGTTCAACCACAGGCAATTCTTCCATAGGCAGAATTTTTCCAGCAGGTGTGCTTATGATGACTTCACTATAATGGCAATGAAATGTTGTTCAAGGCAGCTAAAACCTGTTAAGTACAGCGCATACTGTACCACTATCTGTGCAATGAAGCAAACTCTGTGCTATTCTCTTGGAAAATGCCTATTCACATCTCTAAATTGTTATATTGTTTTGTGGGCCCTGAGCATTTCTGGCTTATGGCTTTGCAGTATGTTCTTCTCTTAATAATGTGATTTTTGGTCATTTTCTTATAACTTTAATAATTTAGTGTTAATGCTGCTTACTACTTAATCCAGGACATTTAAGTATAAATGCAAATGTCTTCTCAGAAAAATCTGAACAGTGCTATTAGTCAACAATTGCTCAACTGTGTAGTTCTTTACAGGAAGTTTACTCTTTCAAATCTACAGAGCAATTCTTAGTCCTGATATGCTACTCTTCCTACAGATTAGAAAATGTATGCATGCCAGCGGATGTTCAAGGTATGTAGGAAAAGATTACCAGAGTTGAGATTTATATGGCAGACCTCAGAGATACATTCTGTCCATGGATTTTATAGGTCAAATTTTCAAAACAAGTAACAAGGATATTTTCCCAAAATGCCTGTATATGCTAAAATAGGGCATTGTTTACAGAAAACATGCAATGTGTTGGCAGATGCTATAACTGTATATGCAAATAATGATTTACATACAAAAATCTGATTGCTTATGAAAGTTTCCATTTGTACACATTTCACCTGTATGTTTCTGAACACATCAGTTACCCACATTTAGTTTTTCTGTAGGATTTAAAAAACTAATCTATATTCTTATCGTATTCTCTGCATGTCCATATAATGAATATTAGAACACCAAAATGGCATTACTTAATTACACAGAGTAGTGAAGAGCGTGATCACTTTACTTGCATTCATTTGTGCATATTTTCCCGAACTATTTAAATGTATACTTTGGGATGGTTAGTGATTTTACTCAATTACTTTTGATTGTCATAATAGAATTGAGATTCTAGAGAAGTGAACATAGTCCCTAGAAAGTCACTCTTGTGTTTCATCCAATGATGCAAAACATCAGTGACAGTTCTTACACTCTATAATGATTTTTACTTAGCAGGTGGGAAATGGCATTATCAGGGAAAAGGGAGTAGCTGGGAGTGTAAAAATAATGTCATCTAAATAAGTAGACAACCCCTCTTAAATGAAATCGATCCATCTTATTTTCAATAGCAGAAGACCTGGGCTGCCTCTTCAGCCTTCTGAAGTAATTCACAGATTGGGAAGGAAAAGAGGGGAAACTGAAGGAAACATGATGCAAACAAGGTAGGTATTCAAACCAGTGGCACAAAACAAATATATTCTGATCCTAAGAAGCTGTGAGTGGTAGGAAGAAATTAAGATATTTGTTAGAACTGTACAGTTGCTGAAACATTTATTGCATCTGGCTCTCTGAATCCTGAAATCATTAAATCTTGACATTAGAGATCTAGTTTCCCACAACAGTGTTCCATGACAGTAATCTGTGGATAACCTACCAAGTCATGAATAGTATATAGCTCCTTAAACTGATTTGTAAATCTACAGCTTTACTCACAAAGAGCATCACATGAACACAAGTACATCACAGAAAAAAGCACCAATACCCACACAATGCATCCTCTTTGCTTTAAAAACATAATCACTATTATATCACCTAAATTCCTATTGCCTACACTTTAGAAACCAAACACAGTAAAGAGACTAATGTGCAAACAAGATTCAGTAACTTATGTTTTACACTTTGAAAGAGGCTTCTCACAGTTCTGGTAACACAGTCTTTTGTCACAGCACCACGGCAGAATCTGTTTGGGCATAAAATTTTTCAGTCTATTAGGGCTTGATTCTGGAGCAGGAGGAAATAACATCCAGCTGGGGATGTCTAGCAAAGGTTGCATAAGTGATTTCTTGGAGCAGTAAGGAAGGAACATAAGGGACCTAATTTTTTTTATCACACTGAAAAGTACCATTGGCTCTACTCAGGTTGCTTTCCTGACTGTCTTAAAAGCAACAAATAACGGTTGCAACAGCATATGTTTAAAATAGTACCAAAAAAAAAAAAAAAAAAAAGCAGATAGAAGATTAAGAGGAGGAAAAAGACAAAAAACCCCCATGTTCATGTAATGGTTAGCATTTTCAGAAGAGCCCAAGGGTATACTTGCACTGTGTTCAGAAGCTCTAACTACAGTATGTCTAGACATAACCACCTTAATCCAGCTAGGTCAGGTAAGAAAAGCAATGAAGCAGTAAGAATGAGCTCAAAGTGCCAAAGGTACTGTTTGATGAAACTGATGAATAATTACACTCCAAGATTTTATAAGATTTATTCCAAGAGACTGGATTTATATGTTAGTTATTTATATCTTAAGTGTCAGTAAACAAAGTTTGCATGCTGCTCTTGCCAAAGTCAGTGCCAAACTTGCATAGACTCGCAGAGCGATGTTTGGGACCTGGATTTTGAAAACCAGGCAGTTGCATTACTTTTCTCATCGTTGAATGGATATACTAACTCTTACTCACATTAAGTGTTTTCTTTCTCACAGGATTCATATCAAATGAAGCCAAACACAAAACTAAGGATTACATACATGAAGAAGAGATGCAAAGACAGAAGATTGTTTTGCTGGTGCTTTAGAGTACAACACAGAGCAAATCAGAATCTTCTCTGAATAGAAATCAGAAGGAATTCATTCAACAAAGAGACAGCAGGAAAACCACCAGAAGACTGATGCTGAATTCTTAACATATGTTTTCTGCCTTTTATGAAGAATTACATTAAAAGATAAATACAAACATGACTGTTAGAAGTTAAGCATAATAAAGCAGGGTGATCTTATCAACAACTATTATGGTACATTTTAACATATAGGTGGTTTGTATGTTACAATATCAGCACTCGGGATTTGGTCAGGATCTAAATTACTGTATTTATTTATTGTGCTCTAAATTTATTGAGGTTTTGGCAAAGATCTTCAAGCATCTCCTGAGAAATAACTAACTGGATACAATTAAATGTTGTGGCCTAGAGAAAATTAAGGAGTATGCACTGGAGACAAAAGGTGATGATTACTGTGCTGATATACACAGATTCTTTCAAGGCTTAAGTCTGGGAGTTTTTCTGATTGTTTAGTTATAAAAACACTAGGCTTTTTTTTCTTTTAAGTATGCATCTGTAGATAAAATGATTTGTAATACGTGTAGGATTACAACAGCCTTGAGTCCAGATCATAGCAGAAGTCATTTCTCTGTCTTAAAATAAAATACAATTAGAATAGCTACCTAAATGCTATGGCTCAAATACAGTTACTTGTACGTTTTAGCTGAATAATGTTACCCTCCTGTTTAGATTGAAAAGCTACTGACCACAGGGACAAAGTGGATAGGCCAAAAGTTTTACCTTCCTTAGCCATCTGTTTAAAAAGGTTCCAGTTATGAAATATATTAGCCACCCAAATTACAGCAAGTAACTAGATAAGAATCCAAATGGACTTAGAATCTGCACTACTGAAAATGGATTTTGCTGTGATCTAACAGGAGCCTTAAAACATGGCTGTGCAAAGCATATGAGCATTCCCAGTGACTTTTGATTTAGCCTCACATGTATAGCTCCCTATGAAATACCTACTGCTATGTGTTCACATCTCCCTGCTCACCATAATGAAGTAAGTGACATTAATGACTTTCTTAAAAGATCTTTTATCCCACAGAATAAACAACATGTAACAACGGTATATTGAATTTTAACATTTTTGTTCATCAAAAGATTCCCAAGTATTTGACAAGCTGAAACAGAACGGTGTTGCTTTATTCACCAATGAAATGTTGTTACTTCTGGGCTGAAGTAACTAATTAGGGCTGCAGAGTGCAAGACTAAATAGCAGAAATCTTAATCTGCAGCTCATAATAAGGCAAATCATCCCATTAAAATAACAGTGGCACGGGTAGGAATGGGATTGCTATATTAAAATGTAGAAGGATTGCAAGACCTGACTCCATTCTTCAGCCTGATCAAGGCCCACTGAAATCAAGTGGGATCTCTAATGGCTTAGGCATTAAAAATAAAGGAAGCTGGAATCTCCTCCAGCTGAGAACGTAGGGAGAGAGAGACTGTAATGCTTGGCAGTGCATGTATGTTAGTTTTTTCACTCTAACTGCAATTTTTGACCTACCAGTCTTCCCAATATGTCTTTAAAGGTAATTGTATTCCAGTATAAATAAAAATAAATAAATAGTCAAATATATTTTAAATAGATATTTGCTTTTATAGCTTTCTGAGTACAGATCTATGTTAGCATGTTCTTTAGCTTTCAATTATCATATCATATATATATATAATGTATATAAAAATAGGATATAATTGCAACCTTAAGTGCTAGTGCAACTAGTGTTGAGCAAACCAGGTATTTCTACAGCTACAAATCATTTGGGCATATACATTATTTTGTTAACCAGGAAAAGAAGCAATTTTGAGTTTTATCAGGATTTTCTTAAGCTCTGTATGCCATCAAAAGTTTGCATTCAATTTGTAGGGTTTGTAGTGAGCAATTAATCAGGAAAATATTTTTTCCATTCTCTGAAGTCTGTATATTATTGTTCAGTAATCCTGCTATAGGAAATTAATATCTAAAGGAAGTTTTTGTATTGCTGAACAATATTTATCTAGCAATGCTGTACTGGGAAGAAAGCCTGCTGTATCTTTGCTACAAAACTTTCCAATCTAAGTCTTCTACATGGCTCTATTCATCTTCCCTCTGAAAGGGAAGGTACTGGTAAGAAGCAATACTTCTACAGTAAATTGATAAGGAGACCAGCTCCTCCCCACAGACTGAGCTCTGAAAGGAAAGGTCAAATTCAGTTCTCATTTACACACATGAAACCCCACTGGCTGAAATGAACCTGTGAAACTGCAGACTGAACTATAGCTATACAACTACTATTATATGCATATGAAGATGAAAGAGCTCCAAGATACAGGTATTTTTAATACATTTCTAGTATTAGTAGTTTATGTAAAAATTCCCAGGTTTTGCCTTTGTGCAGTGTAGTGACATATCTAGGCCACCCTCCTCTATAAGTGCATTGCTACGTAAAGACTTGTTTCTTCAGGTCTCTTTTTAAAACCTATTGGATATATCACTTTGTTTTTTCTTTGCATGTGTCTGTAATTCTAGCTTGCCTTTTTTTTCCTGTGTAATCACCACATTAAAAGTTTGATAATGCCCTTTTCTCTCTCACTTGAATAATTAAAAGATTTTGCTTCTTATTACAGCTAAATATCTACCCCCATCAGATTCAGTCATTCCCCCCCCCTTTTTTTCACCGAACCATTTTTTTTTTCCAGTCACACACTTCCCTCCCAAAGCCCCAGTGTATTTACTTTTTCACCTGACTCGCAGCTACATTAAGGCTAGCATTAGTGGTACCACTGGCTTGTTTTGTAAAGAACCTCTCTCGACAGATAAGTGAAACTGTAGGTGCCCTCTCCCATAGCCATGAGGCCGTGGCCTTGGAGCATGTTATTCTCTAGACAAAGACACTGAAGAGAGGGAACTCGGCTTGGTTGGGTTGCAACAAGTCAGTCAGGAAACACACAGTCCCCGAGAAGCCTTCATACAGACTATATACACTTTCTAATGCCCGGGAACCAGCCTTAAATTCTTCTGTAAATAAGAACTCTGCAAACCTAGGAAACAGAAAAACAAAGAAAGCTTTTTATTATTTGGTATCCCTGTATATCTGCTTACTTGTTGTTTGAAAGCATCATTTTAATACTATTCAACAATTAAAAAAAATAGGATGTTTGTTATTTAACCTTATCTGCAAATTTTATGCTGTTTTCCGCACTAAACTGACATCCACTAGATCAAGACGAGCAGAACCTTTGCAGTCTGTACATGCATTATGCTTCTTTAAGAGCTATAAACTTTTTCTGTGTCTCCATAATACATCTCATCAAACAAATACTTTTAAATAACTTTTAGATTGGTTATTATTTTAGTGGGATTCAGGCAATGTTTTGTACTGATGCAACAAATTCTGTAATGCTGAAATAACTGAACAAATGAAATGTTGTTTCTGCAAAACAATTGGCTGAAAATAAGTCTCCCTAATTACCACACCATTTCCCCTTCATTATTCTATGCTGTAAGGAAAACAGTTATAAACATTGAATACCATCATTTTGAACATGTAAAGTAAATCACAGAAATATAAATTAAAGATAACTGCTGCAACATGACATAATTATCAGTGGGCCATACTTTCTTGCATCAGGACAAAATGGAATTAACTCCACTAAACATAAGCTGAGTAGCACAATGTCAAACTGGTTAAAGCTGGGAGTGAGACCTGTGTTTATAAGATACACAGCAAAGCAGGTCCTAAACTTATTTTCCACTTTAGCAGGGATAGTGTCAAATGCTCTGAAAATCAGAACAAATCAATATAATAAACAACATCTCATTTTATCCTGCTCCTGGACTTGGGCATGCAACTTGGCTGTTTTTTGACCTCACATCATGATGAGACCTGGCAGTGCAACACTCCTTCCCACCCACCTAGATTTCCTTTCGAAAGAATCCCAGGCTTGTGGGCAGGAAGGGAGCCAAGGTGAACTCAGATAAAACTTTGGGCAACCTCAAACCAGAACTTCAGGGCACTTTGCAAAGTGCGTTTGCCCCATGTCTCGGACACAACCTCCGAGAAACAGAATTGTATTGGAGGTTTAAACACACAAGTTACATCAGAGGGTTGTGATCACAGACTCTGA
Source organism: Apteryx rowi (assembly GCF_003343035.1). NCBI lineage: Eukaryota > Metazoa > Chordata > Aves > Apterygiformes > Apterygidae > Apteryx > Apteryx rowi. The sequence goes on along the minus strand of NW_020451211.1, from coordinate 226,846 downwards.
GCAGCCTCCCAAATGTTCTTGAAACTTCGTATTACTGCCCTACATCCAGAAGCGTAGGAATGCTAACCTTTGTGCCCTGTAAATGTATTTGGAGTTCCCAGTGAGCCTGTAGAGGAGCAGGAACACATAGGCACTACCAGCCACCCCATGGCAGATTCCTGGTCCCTTCTTCAACAGGCCTTTCTGCCAAGTTAGCTCTCCACAGCGGATGCAAGTGTCCAGGTATTGAGGCTTCTTGGAAACCAGGTAAGCTTTGGCAAACAGATATGCAATGCCTAGAAAATAGCAGAGAATCTGTCTTTTATAATAAGTTCAGCCAAGGGCTTGGAAGAATGCATAAGAAAATGCAAGATTAATACATAAAAAAACACAGTCTCCTGCTCTATACACATCTGTATTACATGTCTATATGCTAGATGTGGAGGGATGCTATCTGGTATGCTAAAAAGCATACAGTAAGATATACTTAGCCACTATCTTTGACAAAACCACTTTCAATCTTCTCAATGCATTACTTAATTTCAGGGTTTACTATAACATTCCCAGTCCTTCAGCAATTTAAAACAGGAACCGCATTTTTGCCTTTAAAACAGTAAGCTCTTAACAATGTCTTCTACTGGTTTTGAATTCCTGTTCCCTCACTTATTTACAGTGACAGAACCACAAGGATGGGCAATGTCATTTCTTACATTGGCAACAGACACAATTTCTCATGGAGTGAAAAAAAGAAATTTGTCCTCTTTTCAGTGGGGCAAATGACCCTTTATTCTAGTTATGAACAGTTATGAATACTAACTTCTGTATGAAGACTTCTTATTTTTAGAAAGGATTCAGATATATTAATCATAATCTTCAAAACAAAATTGCACAGCTGTGTTCGCAGTAACGTTAAAAGAATGCATATGACATACAACCAAATCACCAAATCAAGCCCCTTAGAAAATGTTTAGAATAGCTTACTTGTGGTCTGAATGTACACTGGAGTAACTGAAAAATGTTCTTGTAAACTACATGAGTTTTATTACCCATGAACAGTCGTGGAATAGAGTAAATTTTCTGGGAGAGAACAATAACAGTTAATGAATTTAAATGCCTCTAAAATGTCTCATAAAATAACTTCTTTATGGCCTGTGGGATTTTGTCACTTTGGTTCAGTCTTGTTGCTTATGTCTCCAATAATACTTAAACCCAAGTCAAAGGCCACTCTCAGGATACTAGGATGAGGAGGGCATCCTCCCCACAGATTTCATCACTAGGCCAGCCCTCCCACAGAAGTCAAGCTTCCTCCTCTTAAAAATAAAAAAAAGGTTGGTAAACAAAAGTTGTTTACAATTCACTTTGTCAGAGTCAGAAGAAAGGCTCATGCTAGTACAAACTCTTCTTCAGAGTCTGATTTCTGCATTATCTATGTAATAACTGCAGGCTCAAACTTGGATTTTTTTTTTGGAGGGGGGGGGGGGAACTCTTCTGAAAGCCTTCCCAAAACTCACAGATGTATCTGCATCTGTGTTGTTTTGCATACAGTTTCTCCATCCAGCCATATGCTGTCTTTCAACTCATCTGCACCATTCTTCAAAGGCTTGTCACTCAAAGGAGCAAGAGCGTAGAACATATGGATCACGCCTTTTCTTGTATGGCAGTGCTGAGCATTACAACCAGATCACCAGACAGAATTCTTTCAGCTATGATCATGTATGCATTTAAAGTAAAAGATACGTCTATCCTTCCAGCTGCTTCAGCAATAAATAAATCATTCTTAACTGCAAGAAAAAGAATTATTTGCCTGCTCCCCATAAAATGTCAAAATCAGTCAGATTTAACCTGACATATCTTCTACATGGAATCATTTAATGTGGAAAAACAATGTGATCAGCATCTGCCTATTTCATAGCATCAGTTTGAAAAGAACCTGGAGCTCCGTGACACCAGTGAACAAGCTCATTCTCCCGCTCAATTGTCTCTCCCAGCTCAGGAGGCCAGTTGCTGTTCTGTTCTTGGTCCATAAGAAAGTCAACACTCTGCCACACAAGCTCCTGATCTGCTGGCTGGAGGTACTCATAATAGGAGAGTAACATCTGAAGGATTGATGAAAGCCCATGAGCTGCACCTGTGAAGAACAGCAACAGTCAGAAGGAGAGGGTAGGATTAGGTCCTATGTTTATCTCATTGCATCCTGCTCTTGGGAATGATTTCCTTGTCAGTGCATGGCTTTTTTGTCTTTTTTAGGCAAATTACAACGGTGCTTGGAATAGAAGTATTTTAGGTGCATGCCACTATGATTTGTTACCACTTCTGTCTTTTCCACTCCCCAACTTAAGCAAAAATTCATATGAATTTTGTCTGCTCTCACTATGATATGACTGAAACTTGATGCGTGAAGTTGAACTGAACCTAAACTGAACGATGTTTTAAGATGTCATTTTCTAGGCACAAAATTGAAACTGGAGCCATTATTCTGAGGTCTTTGTTGAAGCTAAATTGAAACTGGACCATAAAAGATATTTCCAGTTACTGGTTCAGAGTAACAGTTAGCTGAAACCTGAAGTTCAGTGCAAGAATTGCCTACACCTGCCAGTGTCTGTGGATCAGTATCACACTGTGACTTCTCTGTCTGCTCCCCTGCCAAAGACCTCACTAACGTCTGCAAACCCATCTCACACCCCCTCTGCTGTGATACTGCACATTGAGGACCCCCCTAGGGGGTTGAGGGACCTGCTCAATGACTTGTCACCACTGCCTCAGATGAGCGCCAACTAAGCTGCTCCTGGCAGGTGTGGGCTAATCAGTTTGAGCCCTGTTGTCCCCTGGGGAAAAAAAATAAAGAAAGATGCATTGCTACTGCCAGAAATGCTCTGCAAGTACAGCTTGGTAACATCAGCTTACAAAGTACCTTCCCTGACAAATTTCTCTGGTGACCTTCTCTGGAAAGGCATGGGCACCAGCACATCTCACTGCCTCCACCTGGCAAGGGCAGATTTACCAGGACAGAAAGAAGAAGAGGGACTGAAGCTGCCCCCGACCCCCTGCTCCACTAGCAGCGGCACCTCTTGCCTTTCCCAGGGCTTGTCAGAACCATCCCTTTCCCCCTGCTCCTCAGCCCCCTTGCCAGAGTTGGGGGGTTTGAGGCAAGCTGTGATACCAGGCTGAAGTTGCAATTGCTGCTGGCCTACTAGGAGGGTTTGGTGGAGGACGAGGGATGTTAAAGCCTGTCCCTGGCTTGAGAAAAGCTGCAGGCTCATTCTTACTATGCTACTCTTTCAAATATTTGCTGCTAGATTTTTTTCAGCTGGAGCGGATTGAGTCCTATAAAACCAGTTGACATAGCTGCAGAGGCATAATGTCAGTCACAGCTAGACCCAAACTGGAAACTGACTGAAAAGTTCAAAGGTTCAGTTATCTTATTTTAGAATAGCAAAAATAAAACACACTTTTTTTTTGCCCCACAGACTCAGGAATAAGCAGATCATAGCTAGAAACACTACTTTGAGGAAAGGAAAAGGTCCCAACTCAGTGGGAAGAAATCCCACGCAGTATGTTTTATATATCTTATCTCTGAAGTGTTCGCTGCCTCAGCATCTGAGCAGTGCATCACTTACACAGCAGTCGGTGTTTTCTACTCACCCAGATACTCTGTTCCATAGTAGGAGTACATGAGCGGGAATGGTTTTCTCTTCTTCACTGCATATTGCTTTCCTGATTCTAATATGGCCAAGCAAATGGATTTTATCTGTGCCGGAGTTAACACCTAAACAGAAACATCAAAACAAACACCAAGTCTATTATAATAATTTTCTCTTTTAGACATTTTTCAGACCTCTGTTTTTTTCCTGGTGCACAAGACAAAGTACTGCCTTTAATATTAGGAGCATGCTGCAATGTACATCATTATTAAAATTCCCTTAGATAACACAGTAAATTTAAATAATGTTTCTCAAAAACAGAGTTTCATCCCATCTCAGGAAAGCCAATGTCAAATCTTCAGCTGCACAGATGAGGTGAAAAGAGGCCCACTAAGAGCTACTGCCTTTCTTTCCCAGAGATATTTCAGCCCGATGGAAGCTGACAACAAGCACTAGAGAAGCTGCACAACAACAGCCTCGAGACTGGAGGGAGAGAGATTATGAAAAGATAAAGGAGACAGACCTAGAAAAACATAAATATTACAGGCTTTATCAGGACCAAACAGCACAAATTTTTTTCCAAACAAGAAAAAAATGTAGGTATAGAGTTTTATGCTAAATAAATAGTACATATTTGGGTTCAGAAACATCTTACTATAAAAAATCAGGCAATCTTACTTTGAGAAAATGCTAACAAAAATGAAGCAGAAGACAGACTTGTATGAACAGAAGCTAGTTACATTTGTTGAACTTCATCATCATGAAAAGGTCAACTGCCTTTGTTTTAACAGAGTCCTAAATAAGACATCTAATGGCTCTCTTTCAGAGGTGTCAAAAGGTAAATAGGATTGACAAATCATGTATTTCACCAGACATGAACTTCGTCAAGTCACTGACTTAACGCATTCAATGTGGAATCTGTTTTGCAGGTTTTAACTACAGCTGTAACAATACACAGTGCATTGCATTCATCAGCAATTTCCTCTGCATCAGCCACATCTGTACGTCACCCACCAATACCTAAGTCATTAAAACCAGTCAATTGTAGCAGCTTTTTGGCTTTAGGAGAAAGCCAGTATGACAGCAGTATTTTGAAAAAAAAAATTATTTCAAATTATGAAAAGAGAATTGTGAAAGAAAAAAGGCAAAATAAGGCAGAAAAAAAGAAAAAGGCTGAATAAATAGCCTTGATAAGATAAATAATTGTCCTAAAACTAACCAGAACATCAAGAGCATGTCTTTAAAACATTTCTGAACACATTTCCTTTTGCTATAACTTATATTTTCAGAGGACTTTCAATTACTACTTCATGATTAAAAAATACCTTCAGCACTAAATATGGAGGGAATGTTTATTATAAGCTATATACTCTTGTTTGGCAGATAAAAGATGCTACAAATAATTAATATCACTTAGAACTTGACCAAGAAATAATGAATGAAAAATCTTCTTTGCTTCTCTTATCTTGCTCCCTGATAACAACGCATTTCATTATATCTGCTCCAAATGACTATGATACTTGTACAACTTGGAGAACAACCTAGTTCTGATCTTGATTAATGTTCTGTAATTTTCCTGAAATAGAAGAAAATAAGTTGTTAAGAACTGCAGACTTCACTCATTTTCCAGTAATCTTAAATGAATTGTTTTAGCTTCACTGAATTTACAAAAATGGTTTAAATCCTAAGCAAATGAGCAGATCACAGACACAGTGGGAGACACTGCATTCCCTTTAGATTTCTGATTTTACAGTCTTGCAGTTTTGGATCTAATCCTTCAAATCGTATACTTTGTAAAAGGATTAAGTAAGGTAGCCCTTTAAAAATAAATGCAAAGGGTAAGATCTCCTAGCTGTAATTCTGAAAAGCAAAAAGGCATGCTGATTAGAAAAATTTTTATCAGTTCATTTTCTGTATGTTATTGTTCCTCTATTTTATAAATCAACTAGCTTTCAATACAAACCATGTTTTGATAAACTTATTCTTATGTTCAGCACATTTAATTTTTTAATTGAATTCATGACCACTTTAAAATGCTGATTTGTGTATTTTAAATGGATTCCAATTTCTACCAAAAGCCACCCTTGCACACTGCTGAGTAAAGAAGTGTCACCTAGAAAGAAATGCATCGTTCACCATTTTTTAATATAAGTGTAGAAAGTAGAACAGTTAAGCTCTGTGATTACTTAAGCGTATACATAGTGTATCCTTTCAGTTGGCATAAAGAACTTCTGTCAGCTAACTAATATCACCTCTTTCCTAAAATGCAAAAAAGCCTACATGCAAAACTAACTGAAAACTGATTACTTAAATCAAGGTTTCCAGCTTGACAATTTAAATCACAGTTAAAATGTATGACTAAAATCAACCCATCCTGAGGCATTTCCGGATTAGTAAAGAGAAAAGGCAAATGAAAATTATCTGTATCTCTTAAAACAACCTTCTCTATCTGGCCACTGTGACCATGCTCTGACTCCAAATATCTGCACTGACTCCAAACATTTCTTACCAAGCGCCTCGCTCCACAGACAGTGTAGGGCTGCTGCCTCTCTTTTCCAAAACACTTAAATATGAAAGATTTGTATTTGCTCCTTATTCTAGGAATTGGTTCACTGAGAATAGAGACTCACATTTACCATGGTTATTAGTGGCCTTCCAAAGGTTTAATGATTAGATATCACATTTCAGATCCCCATTGGCTGACTACACTTCATTTCAACAAAATTTCTGTTAAAACTTCCCAAGATTTCTTTCATTTTGCCAAGAAATATGAACTATGGGTAGTCTCTGTATGCTGAATCACTGTATCTTTAAAACAGCTAAAAACACAGAACACTGATTAAAACCACAGGACGGTTTCACTGTGGTAGTACAAAGTAGACCTAGGGTTGCTTGAGTGCCTAACGCTCATTTTCACTTCATTGTAGTCACAGTTCCTCCTTGCCTCCAGGAATTACTGAAGCAGTATGTTTAATTAGGGACAGCAAAGAAAGAGGCTGATCAACCCAAAGGCTTTTAAAGGATAAATTGTATATTGATACTACATCCTCTGCTGAAACCTGTGAGATGCTCTGATGAAAAATAAAGCCAATGATAAAATATGATAGTCAGAAAAAACTGTCATGCTTGAGATATCTGTATATCTGAGAAACTTGTTTAATATTATTTGAGTTGGTTACATAGTAGGTAAAATTATTCTTTGTTATGTCAGTACTAATCCAAAAGACTACTGACATCAAGAGATCTCATATTGCTGGGGGTTTTATCTTTCAGTTAACTCTTTCTGTACTTTTAAAGATACCACAACCTATCATAGGGTAACTGAAGCGTTCATTTTAGCATCCTCACTAAATCCCAGTTCAGAAGATATTTATTTTCTATTTCCCCTGCAACTTCCATTTCAATTGGTTGGTGGAGTTATTTCCTGTTTTAAATCACTGTCTAGTGATGTTGTGTGCTGCTAGAAAGCTGTTCCATTCACACTGGTGACAGCTGCGTTCCCCTACATCTTCTACTTTAAGTAGAACACTTAAGGAGTACTTAAGGATACCTGGAATTTGTATTATGTCGATGCCTAGGAGCCCTACTTACAGTCAAGAACGCCACTATGGTTGTTTCTACAGTCTCTCCATTTGTCTTTTGTGTCACTCCAGACTATGTGCCTTCTTCCATTAAGGCATTCCACATATTTGTGAATTATTTAAGCCAGGTACCTTACTCAGTAAATCCCTGTTAAAAATCAGCCAGGAAGTGCTATGTCTATAATAATCACAGAACATTGTGCTTTTTTGTTGTTAGACAGCAGTATTTTGCAGCCTGAGACTGTTTAGCTGGAAGTAAGTAATTTCACAGCTCCTTTTCATCTACCAAGAGAGAGTTCATAATGTATTGGTTATAATAATGTTAAGCCATGTATATGTGTTTCAAAAATTGCAGACAGCTAGCTTGACCTTGAGGATTAGGCAGAAGGAAGCAGAAGAACTCACTCTTCTTTGCTTTTTATTACAGTAAATTTTTCAGTACTTTATCATTCCTCTGAATGCTTGGTACTAATCCCTTGGGTCACGATTTACCTTCTGAAAAACACGGCTACATGAAGCTGTATATTATATTGGTTGGATTTGTCAACTGTAAACTTTTAGTTCAGAGATTTGGATTTTTTTCTAACAAATCTTTCCTTTACATATGTAATAGAAGGCATTACAGAGTGCCAAGTATCTGCTTATAGCTGCATGTTATATATATTTTCTGTATATAGATGCATCAGTAGTTTTAGGAGGCAACATGTACACTTACATTATTATGGAAAAAGCCTTCTACACACGTAAAATCTTTTGAATATGCATTTAACACAACAACCCTCTCCCTGACACATTTCTAAAAAGTTGTTTACAGGAATCTGATCATAGGCTTTTTGCAGCGCTGTATAAAGTGTCAAAAATAAGCTGAAAAAATTGGGTCAGCCTAGAAGAACCTAAGGGAAGCTGTGTCACTAGCCTCATATTCTGGAAGCCCAGCAGAGGGAGCTTGTGAATTAGGTATAATATTCAAAAATGCTGTAAAAGACATCTTTGTATTCAGCAGAACAGCAGACTCGAGCAGAAAGATGCTGGAGCCAGCCTGGTAGTTTAATGATAGCCTACAGCACTGCATACTGTTTAAGTTCATTTCTCAAGCTTGATCCTTTTCTCCAAAAACCAGGGGCTGGGATTATTCAGACACCTTTCTATGCAATGTCATGGCCATTTTTTTCTTTCAGGGGATCTTAAAACCTGAAACCACAGAAGACCAGCAGGTACAAAGATGCAGGGACCTGCTTCTCCATAGTATTACTCCAGTTTGATTGATGTAATGCTGCTGCAGCTCAGTGGCAAACCCAGCTCCAACTGTACAGCTGGCTGCATTCCTTACAGGCAGGGTCGAGTCCACCCTTAAAAGAATTTTTTTAACTCTCCTGAAAACTTTGTTCAAGGAATAAAGTTAGTTCCTGAACTGATGATACTGTTTCTAATACAATATGCTTCATGCTGCAACATCACCATGAAAAGTACTTTTTAGAGAGCATACTTTCCCATATGATATGTTAACACAACTACATGAGTGTGCAGACACAGCAAAACTACAAATATAATCATAGTTCATTCCCAATGCTGCTTAACTGCAATCTTATGAGTAAAAGAGACTTCACTATAGAGCTCGCTGGTACTGCTTAATTTAAACTGTAAATTTCCATTTCTTTAAGTCTAGCTTTTTGTCTCAGCAGCATGGAAAAACAATGTCATTCCTATCCTGTTTCATGGGTCTTGATTCCTGTTGGAAACCAAAGGCTGCATTTATTGCTGATGAACCAGATTATTGGTAAAGAAGACAATACAGCACTCTTATCATTGCTAACACAGTTCAAAATTTCCACAGGTCTCACTTGCCAGGACTGTATAGCACTAAAACTATCAAATTCTGCTGTTAAAATTGTCCTTTACAAGCTGAAAATTTCCGACATGGTTTCAAATGAAGTCTTGGAAAAATGGATGGAGCACAACTGTTATTCTGGCTCTCTGAGAGCAGCTGGTGCTTTTACAGAGTTGGTCGAATGGGATGAGCATCTTTATTCACTGTGTCTCAAGTTAAATATTGGCGTGATTCAAGGAAAAAGAGTAACCAGCCTTTCTCCAAGCTCCCCGTCTTGCGTCAATGAAGAGACAGGGAAAACATCAGTCTCTCTGGCTATGCTCTCTTCCTCTTTCCTATCCCTCCCCCGCCAATTAATGACAGACCTCAGCATCTCATTCAGTGTGCCAGTGGCTTGCTGGATACAGCTGGCTAGGTCTAATATCATGGCTCTCCTAGATCTTGGGAAGGAAACAGAAGGTCCCCGTCTTATCACTACTTCCCTCTTCGCTTGAAGGGAGTGGGAAAGCACAAGCCCCAGTTCTCCATTGCTGGACGAGTGAAGCAGGAAGCACGTCAAGAAACATATTTAAGACTGGAGCAGCTCAGACAACCGACACTGTTGAGCAGGTATCGATCTGTCTGTTGAGAGCTTCAGTACTGTTCACTAGACGGGCTGGTCAACAGCAAAGGCAACGTGGAACAGATCAGGAGCACAAGTCCTAGCATGGCAGAAGTGAGCTACCTCTGGGGTGCATTGCTGTGCTATGGCTTTCAATGACAGCTCTTTTGTATTCTCTGATCAGCTACCTGCCTCCCAGCTGCATGTCCTGTCCTACCTAGTAGAGGGTTAAAGTTACCACAGAACAGAGAGCCAAGAACTTAATTTTAGCAGACAAATGCAGTTACTGAAGATCAATTAATTAGCATATTTAAAAATGGTACAAATGTAAGATTTACAATTAACTAAGATACAAACCTAGCCTTGCTTAGAGAGGACTAATTCTACCTTACAGAATTCTACCCAAACTTTTTTCAACAGACAAGTAAAATTGTTTTCCTTCTTTATTATTACTGGCCATCCTCATAAAACATGGCTGAGCCATTTCTGGGGAACAGATCCTGGGATCTGGCCAAAATAGATGTATCAGTGGTCACCTGTCTGCTATCCAAACACTTCTTTGTAGCTGCTGTGTGTCAAGCAGGCCTCCTCCGGACCTCATGACAGCTACAAATGAGCAGAGATTGGTGCTGCATAGAAACTGCTTTCCTTCTGTCTATGCTCCCTGCACAGACAGGAGGAAGATTATTCATGTAAAAGCCTCTTCATCAGTGGGAAATCCTTTGACTGAGTTTAGCCTCAGTCAGAAGGTGTATCGGTACATGAGCCCTGTAGTGAACTTATGCCAAAACCGCAGCCACAGAGCAGTCATATCCTGATGGGAGATCTATCCTTATGCATTCTGGAAGTGTTCTTGACAATTTTTCATTATGAGTCTATACATCTTCCAGGCTGGGCACAATGCACTCTGCTTTGAGTAACTGGCAGCCCAGTGTGTTGTAGCTGTGCTGCCCCAGGATCCCATCCCATCTCTTACACTGGCAAGCAAGCAACATATGCTCTACCCATGTATTTTGGATTGGCTTACTTCCCCTTAACAGCAGGTCTGCTGGCTCATTTGAAGTGAATCCATGCCTTCATCTGCTCCACAGACATTTCTTGTTGTAGCAGAGCTGCTCCGGTGCATGGAGTGGTTATAACCTGTCCATAAGAACCATTACCAATTCTTCCAGCTCCACTGCAGCAAGAGAAGAAGATTCATGAGACATGACCATCTTTGCAAAAGATTGAAATTTTGTAACATGGATGGCAGAGCTTTCCCAAACATTGCAGGAGCCATGGCAGTGCCCTTAGTCTCAACTCAAAAATGATTCAAGTCCAGTTTAACTGGGCACTATCATTTGCTATGGCAACTTAGACAGGCCTCTCCTTTGTTAGATCAATTTGTTAGCGTTTGGTTAAGAAGGACATGGGATAACAACATAGCGCATCATTTCTGATATCTGACTTTACAAAACTTCACTATTGTAGTGATCTCTCAGAGGCTCTGTGCTCTGTGGTTAGCTAGTTCTAGTGTTTCTTGCCTTGGCTGGGAAGGGCCAGCTGGGTGCTCATCTGAAAGATGGCAATGAGAATTACACTGGAAAAGGTGCCACGAAACAGAGACTGGTTGCTATAACTGGTCCTGGGAGAGAGGAAAAGGAGGAAAGAAAGAGGGGGAGTGAGATGAAGAATAAAAGAGCTCTTGGTCCCTGTGGTCTGTGCTAATTATCTGTGACTGAGGAGAATGGTCTACACACAAACTCAGTCTGGTACTGGCCTGGAGAAAACAGTACGCCGCTTACACATAGCATATTTGTATGGTTGCATGATTTTCTACTGCTCCCTTCACAGTAGTATCTCTGTGACTGAATTACTGCAAGAAGCTTGTATGGTCACTCAGCCTCCTGTACCTATTTTCAGGTTGTCATACACACCATTTTCATGCAGCAATTGTATATGTCATTAAAGCTTCACTTGTTTCAACAACAGTAATTAAGTTGCTCAAGTGAGATCAAGGAAAATGAGAATTAAAACAAAAGATTACAATGAAATAAACTATGTGATACAATAAATAAAAAGTACAGGATGAGGACTGAGAAAGATTGATTGCTAGTTCTTTGACAGTATCTTTAAATACATTCATAGTCCAACTCATCATAAGTAATTCTGTCATCTTGAACACTTGGAGTGATGGAAAAGAGCCGTTCAGTTCCTTCCAGCATTTATTTTTTTCATTTTGTCAAAGTCATTTCACTTATTAGATCATTCATGCTGCTTTTAATATCAAAGTTTTCATTGACCTGAATGGGTCTTGACTTGGAGAGTGTTATTCCTGGCAAGTATTATAGAAGTGCTGGAAGTTTTACTGGCTCACCTAATATCAGTCCTAACACAGATACAAAAATGGAGCAATTTCGTGACCCCCAGGAATGGACTTCAATAATTCACTTAGTAATTAGGTCAATAAACTAGGGTTGCTATGCTGTGTAATTATTCTTCCAAATTATTGTAGTCCCATGTCTTGCCAGTAATGCTGTAGGGCAGGCTTTGACTGCAAATGGCTTTGCAGTCCATTGAGATCAATGAGAGTTTTGCCCTGAAGTTAGCCTTTAAGACTGAGACTACAGGAATATAGTTTATTTGGCAAAGTAAAATGCTGACCTTGCTTTCAGAAACTGATTAGAGAAACCTAACAGATACAGCAGAGCAAGCACCTAACTCTTCAGTGAGTGTGGAGTGCGTGACTTCCCTGTAACATTTGAAGTTATACACTGTAACATTTTAAGTTAGACACAGTAAAACATTTTTTCTTCACTTCTTCAATTCAAGGCTGTGAATACTCTATGAATAAAGCTGCATTTATAAGCAGGAGTCCTTCCTGGAACTCCTGAAGGAATTTTGCTTGATATCAATTAATATTCTAAAGAAGATTATTTCCTATAACAAGCTGCCCAAAATACCTTCTTCCTTATCTAAATGAAAGGAGCTTAACGATTTCAGTCCAGGTATGAGTCACTGCTCCCTTGAAGCCAGAATCCCAAATCATGGTTTATATTTTCTTTTGAGGCAGGATCTATCACTCTCACTGTAAAGCTACTTACTCTGCAAATACATTGTACAAGGTACTGAAAACCTAGCAATAAAATGGCAGATTGCAGTTTAAATACCTAGCATCAAAATGTACTGGACAAAACTATCTGATCATATTTGATATTCATTTTAACAAAAAGAATTAATTTGCCTTTCAAGCTGTTCTGTTAAGTCTTGGTTCATGGATCCAGATATGCCTTGACTGTATTACCCAGGTCAAATTTCCACTGTTTTCCAGGGGGATGTTTTTTTCTGTAAAGTCTATAGGATTAGAGCTGGAGTATATCTGTCAAAAATATATTACAACTTTTCAACTAATCAAATATTACAGTGTAAGCAATGGCACATCCATTTATTTATGAAGTGTTGCTTATTTGTTCGAACGCTTATTTGTTCTTCCTTTTTTGGCTTCCTCAGTGTTATGTTTAGCATTGTTTACATGGTTGCAACTCACAAAATATGCCAGCTGCATTTGAAGCAGAAGACAGAGATTTTATTCTATACGCCATTAGGCAGTCTTATGGTTTTCTTCTTTTTACATTAAAGGTACTGAATTACTCATCTTTCATCAACATCCAGTTCTCTTATGTTCCCCATGCAGCAATTTCTAGCCTAACTCCAATGCCTTTAGGCTTGCTTTTCAAATATTCAGATCCCCTCTTCCTATGCAAGCGAGCACACTTCATTCACAAGCTTAGTAAACTAAATAAAAAATAAATATGCCTCCTCTAAACCTCATGGCAGAAGTGTCCAGAAAAAACAAATTATGGGAGAGGATAGTGGCTGAGAGGACAGTCCCAGGCAAAGGATTCATTCCATTTTGTACTCTTCCACCCAAACCAAAACACTAATCCTTTTGCTCCCAGCTCAAAACCAATTGTACTGATTGCTAATGAATTCTGCTCCAGAAAGTAGCAATTGGGAAACTACCTGATGCAAGACTTTGTAGCTTGTTACTATGCTAAACTTCAAAATGAAGCACAGAAGAGCAAAATAATCTTCATCTTTTCTTCATCTGTTTCAAACTAAGGTTTAAAAGGCAAAAAAGTTAAGTGACAGGGTTGCTGCAACTGTTAAAGGCACCCAATTGCAATGCTTTCAATGGAGTTTTTCCCATTTACAACCAGTAAAAGCTTAGCTTTACATATTAAAATGCTACACAGAGATGCCTGGAATGCCATCATAATGTCTGCACAGTTATGAGAGTTCAATACTGTAGAGGAATCCTCGACCTTCTCGAATCTTACACTCATGCAAGAGTAGGACCTAAATTAGTCATGATGATTTACACAGTGCTGTGAACAGCTTAGTGAAAATCTCTGCTTAGTGTATTGTAGCACTGTAAAAAGCAAACAAAAAGCGTTAGGATGCATGAGAATAATACTGAAATGATTATTAAAAAGCTACTTTATCAGTCATTGCTCTGTTCTTTCTTCTGATATTTTTCCAGTTCTGTTCTCTGATTCTCAAAAAAGAATCCAGCAGAAACAAATATTTTTGAGACAAATAAGAGAGTCTCCTAAGAAGCAAAGCTGAAAAGACTGCAACATTTATTTTCTGGACAGGAGGTAATTAATGTGATAAAGCACACGAAGAGTTATTCCATCCTGCAATATAAGAACAAAATGATAGCTTATGAAAAGCAGCAAATACAATGACAAAGTATTTCTTCTGCACACCCTGCACTTGAGTAAGCTGGGGAACTTATTTCTGCAATATTTAGGTGAGTTCACTAGCACTGTGGAATTTTAACAAACCAACTGAACCTTTCTATAATTAAGAATGGCAAGAAATAATAAAAAAAAAAGATTTTAGGGCTAACTGCAGGAAGTGCCCACCACTCCAACTGAATTACAGTTCTTTGGAGTCTAAACTGTTTAAATGGAAAGACCATTTAGTTTTGACAGATTTTACATGGCTACCTCATACAGTCTTAGAGCTCAGACCAACAGCTCTGTAAGAAATGTAAACCCTTGTGCTTCAGAACATAAATACAGCCCCTAAACATGCAGGTTAGGAATGCTACAGACACCGCATTTCAAAATTACCCTCCACAGAGATTCTTTCATCTCCTCTGACTCATCTAGTACTGGTACAAGATAATGAACCAGATGGATCACCGGAACCAAATCCAGAAGAGGAAGGACCTCAGTCCCATGACATCTAAGTTTCAGACACCCTCCTCACTTCACAGAGTCCTGAGTCCACATAATGCATTGAGAGTCCCCTGATGATGTGGAAGGAGACTTTGGAAATTTCAGAATGGGCAGAGGATGGAGCATGGAGACACCAGCAGAAACATTCAGGAAAGCCCCTTCTTCGAGCTCTCTCTACTTTGGTTCACAGTGTGATGTCTCTTCAGAAAGTACAGGTCAGTCAGCCTCTCTCATAATAGCAGTATGTTTCCTACAGCTGAAAGAGTGGAGCGTTCAGGTAGATGTGGGGAATACAGGTTCACGTCTCTGGTCTGATTTGAGTAGCAGTTAGTCCCCAAGTTTCTGTTATTTGAAGATGTATCCCATTCATTAGACTCCAAGCCTGCAGTTTCCAAGTAGATTTTGCTTGTGTACTACTGAGAATACCAGCTCCTCATTGCAAACAAGCAGAAGCATTCATCTGTATGGATGATGTCCATGGCTGTGTTGTAGGTAACACAGTTTGGTGACAAAGAAACAGAATGACTTTAGAGCCTGCAATTTTGGGCACTTCCCTTCAGGCCCTGAAAACAGAACATTTGAGTATTTTATACAGGTAATTTCAATCAAAGCTGCAAAAAGAGAGACTTGCTCTAGCAATCAGCACACTCAGCCTAGAGACTTAGGTTTAAATTCTTGTATGGTATCAGAAGAAGAAGGGATGTGAATTTGAATCCTCATCCCAGGTTAGCGATGAAATCTCAAAGTTATTGGGTGTAAGGAGGAAGGGACTATGGGTCCTGCTTTGGCTGTAATTTGCGCACAGCCGAGTTTGGCCTTAAAATCTGTAAGAGTGGGCCCAGAGGTCAACACATCCTGCCCTTGTGAGTGGGAAAAGATAGGAAGCTTAGTTACCTCTTACTCCACACCAGGCAGGACCCCCTGCATTGGGTTCTATGAGAAGAGCAGCTCCATCAGACTGGGAGAGATTGCAACAGGGAGAAAGGAGCTAGGTGGGACATATTTCCAGCTGCTGTTCAGGGTTGTAGCTTTGCAACCTCCTTTGGAGGAGCTACAGAGTAGTTACAACAGGCAAGATTGTGTGCAGACTGCCACTGCTGTGGGAGGACAAGTGGAAGCAGTTGCATAAACACCATGAAGAAAAGACAGCGCTATAAATCTGTACCAGAGCTCTGTGGATATTAAGTGATGCAGTTATTGGTTTATGAATCCTGGTGGGACTTATGTACCTCACAAGGCAGCACTGTCAGGATTTTCATGCATATCAAAGGATGGCCAGGGGACTTCAAGGGCATAAACTAGGTGCCTTGGACATTTGCACCTCCAACCTTAGTTAGCAGCAGGAGAAAACTTTGGTGACAGAACTTCTGGACTTTGTCATCTAGAGTAGATTTTAGGCAACGGGAAGATCTGAAGAATTGTATAGAGTAGAGAAACCATAATGTTTCTATGGGATGGTACACCTATGTAGGCAGTCCAAACTCCACTGGCCTTCTTGATGTGCCATATTGCATCAACCCCTATCAGGACTGGCTCATTATCACTTCATTTCTACTAGCTGTTTGTTCCCATGCAGAATAAATGCAAGGAAACCTGTAATGTTATTTTACATTAATGTGTAGAACTCTGATGTGCTATCAAGTTACATCCAGATGTGCAAGCAATGAGGCAACAGATATGCAGAAAATACACTAACACTCACATGAATTGATCACATGAGTAACTCAAGCCCTGTCACGTTCAGCATTGCTTGCATCTCAGATTCTTCCTAGCACAGAGGATAAGTATTGTAGGTAATTCTCCCCAGATACATGTGCTCACATTGCTAAAAATAGACCTTATTTTAGCTCATTTTTTTAATCTCTTGAACTGTCATCTTACTTCCCCTCTGCCTGTGTAGCATATTTGGCACTTGTCTCAGTTTGAAAGCCAAAGTCATTCTTATCCAGTAAACCGCCTCTTTTGGATCATTAATGAAGATAATATATTAGGCTGACTCCTACATCAGTCTCTGTAGTTCAAGTTCTCATCCTTTATTAGTATTTATGATTAGCTTTGCTTGTGGTCTTTCAACCAATTCCAAATCCACAAACAATGTCCTCATCCAAGTCAGCGTGAATTAGGTTTTCAGGAAAGATTATATTTGACACTGCATCAAAAGCTTTATTCAAATGTAAACAAGGTATTGGCTACTGCTCTTCCATCAGCCACTAATTCTATAATTCTTTTACTTACAACAAGTGATCTTGTTTGTCTCGCAAAACTTCTTTATTCTTCCAAGTAATGCTGCTTTATATGCATAGTTTATTATGTAGGCATTTATAAGGCATGTGACATCTAGAAGTATGTCTAATTATTTGCTGCTAAGGAACAATGTGGCTACCTGCAAAGTCAGTTAAATGAGGTAAACCACACAATAGCATCATTCATAGGCTAACAGAAGCACAAATTTGTCATTTTAAAGTGGTATCAGCATTGCTTTCAAGCAAAGATAATTCCAGAGAACCTCATATTGGCATCATGCCACTTTTACTCGGTGTGATGATCTGCAGCTTCTGCCATGCCAATAAGCCACTGAGTAGAAATATCAACTTAAGCTACGAGAAGAATGCTGACAATGTAATGGAGGAAAACAAGATGAAGGTGATCAAGTCCTCTGAGTCATGTGAATTTTACCCTACTCCCCAATTGTGGTAGCAGTCTGATGTAGTAACAAGTCTAATGATCTCTACGCTAGCCCCTAGATCTTCCCAGGCACATTGACAAAGCCAATCCTGAAAAAAAAGACAGTAACAAGAGTTTCCAGTGTCATACCGTGCCACTATCATTATCTTGAAATATGCCCGCAAATCCAGCTGTAATTCAAGTCACACTTCAAATACAGACAATCAATTATAATTCAATATTGCCATGTTTCAAGGGCAGAATAAGGGTCATGGGATTAATTTGAGGAAGTGTGGGATACCATAATCTTTAAAACATAAATTAGTTGGTAAGTAATGAGGCCAAAACTGTACTGTTCTCTTTGTTAAAAGTTTACCATTTGATCCTAGAATAAAAAAATTGCTATCAGTCTTCCCTTTGCACAACTCATCCTCAGTTGTGACCAGGTATAAACCAAGTACACCTCAGGAAAAAGAGACTGCTGTGCCAGAAGATGTGATTTTGGTTACTCTAAGGGAGTTCAAACTTTGCAGGGAAAGAAGGAAGAGGAGTAGCAGTCACAAGACAAGTCACACCACCAATAATAATAAACAATCATCAGTGAGTGCACTTAGCTGTTACCTTGCATCTGAAGATCTCAAAGTGCTATATAATTAACTAACTAACAGTAATCACTATCACAGCCCGCTACCGATTACATTGTGTTATTGCTACCCTGGGAGTGCTCAATGCCATGCTCCACTTTCAGCAGATTTGTTGTTTCACATGACTATTCTTTGCAGCCATATAGGGGGAACTGTGCAAGGTGAAAGACGGGAAGATGTGGCAAGCTATCTGGACCTATGAATGACAAACTGTATGTTTTCCAGGTCAAGCTTATTATGTCAAACTACATGTTTGTAGTTTGAAAAAAAAAACTGCCAGATGCCTTTTCTACTTATTCTGTGCGCTTAATGTTCTGATGCCCTTGGAGTAAAGCAACTTCATTTCAAGGCCCCAGGAGGACACAGAAGTCTCTCCAGCTGACTGTCTGCTTGGGGGTCTGTCTTGCAAAATCAAAAAAGAAGCCACTAAAAAAAAGAAACATGGCAAAAGAACCTTCCCCCCAGCCCCTACACTTGAGGGGTATCCACAGAAACCAGGAAGAATGTTTTATCACCTCTGGCATATAACTCAGCTTGTGGAGAAGGATTTTGTCTCCTTCCCCTGATACATCCAAGACTAGTCACACATAATGTGGGACAAGGAACTCTCTTCCTCCACTGGCAAAGAGAAATCTAAGGTGCTTGATTAACATGTGGATCCAGGAAAGAATTTTCCTCTAGTAGTGTTAGGGCATTTCTTGTCCTCCCTTAATTGTGGGGAATGGTTGATATCTTAGGATCATCCAGGCATTTTCACTAACAGGCATTCAGCATTGCAGGGATGCAAGGCACTGAAGGTGCCCTTCAACCATAGCACACGCTAAGTTTTGTTTTGTTTTTTAAAAAATCTTTTATACTAAAGCTTTTCAGCATCAGGATATTTGCCTGCAAAAGCTAGGAGTAATTTTGTCAATCTTAATACTTAGCCATTGGGGGAAAATTTTGCCTTTCCCTGATACAGCAAAGATTGACAACAAGGAGGGATGCATTTACTGTTTGAGACTCTGTGTAAGTGTGGGGTGCTGAGTGGTGCTTTTGAACCCTTCTGGACTTCATGCTTTTCGCTGCTTGCAACTGCAGCAGACTGGACATGACTGAAGAACTGCAATCCTTTGCCCCTCCAAAGTACTAGGGGAAGTCAAAGGAGGTGGAAAAGCACCGTGAACCTGATTTGGGGAAAAGAGACAAAGGGGACAGGAATAACTGCAATTTATGGGAATATAGTTTAATTCTTCTGGCGTTCCTTGGGTGCATTCAGGGATTGTTTAGCCTTGAGAAGAGGCAGCTCAGGGGCAATCTTATCTGTGTGTATAAATACCTGATGAGAGGGCGTAAAGAAGATGGAGCCAAGCTCTTCTAGTCTAGTCACTCTGCCTAGTGACAGGACAAGAGGCAATGGGTGCAAATAAGCACAGGAAATTCCACGTAAATATAAGAAATAATTTCTTTTGTGAGGGTGGTCAAACATTGGAACAGGTTGCCCAGAGAAGTTATGGAGTCTCCATCTTTGGAGCTATTCAAAGCCCAACTGGACACAGCCCTGAGCAACCTGCTCTAGGTGACCCTGCTCTGAGCAGGGGGGTTGGACCAGATGATCTCCAGAGGAGCCTTCCAATCCCAGCTATTCTGTGATTCTGTGATTCTATGACTCCGAACCAAATCCAAAGATAAGTGGGTACATGACAATACATAGATCAGCCAGATGGTGTGGATTTTACTCCTCTAAATATCTTTAGATTCAACTCTGAATTTGACTCAACTTACCTCCTTTTTTTAAAAATTTACCCCACAATAAATATTTATTCAACAAAATAAGCTAACAGTTCTGTAATGCTTAGAGAGCAAAACCAAAATAGGTTGAATGCACTCCTACTATAACTCTGTCTAGGTTTTGCCTTCTGGTTTTGTAGTAATTACATAAGCATTTTTTCCAGACATTTTTGCTGGCATCATCAAAATGCATATGTACAAAAATGGCAGCCTGCATGGCGGCTGGGCATGAGAAAGCCTATAACTGATTCTGCTCTGCAAAATTAAGAACAAATAAATCAATACTTATTTAAAGAGTCTGAAGGAAGATTGTTTTGCTGCTCTGCCATTAAGAATATTCCCCAACGTCATATTTGATTATCTTATGTCTCATTAGATTTAAACAGTTACATTTGGGAATGTGTATTTTGGGACCCATTGCTGTTATAACTGTAATTTTGACTAATTCTGCCATTGGCTTAGCCTTAAAAAATAAAACAATGAAGTGTAACACTCAAAATTTTACAGATGGCAGGTAGAAACATTGAGAGATTAGGGGTTAGCATTACAAAGAGAAGATGGCAGCAATTACAACCTTAGTGAAAATGACATGCTCAAAGTCACATGAACATCTATGGCAAGGGAGATGCTTCCAATCTTTGCATACAGTATTATTTTACTGCAAGACAGTCTTTGCTTCTGTTAGAACACTGTTCTGGAAAGCCAAAAAACACCTTTTGTGATGTTGAATGAAGCTGTAAGAAACTTTATTTATAAAGATAAAAGGATGGACTTCCACTGACTCATGCTGGTGGTGGGTCTAAGAACATAAAAAACACCCTTCATTGAAGCACAAAGAGCTCCCGAGACAAACAAAGAGGGCTGCAGACCAGAATCGTTAGTCAGAAAAGTGCTCATACTGACCTTTGTCTTTACATTACTAACAAAGGCAAATCACAAGAAGAGAGTAGGTTTAGCCTGCACACACTCCTTTAGATTTCCTTTTTTCTAATATGGACAAAATAACTACTTAATATGGTCCTCTCAAACATATTGTTCCAACTATACTTCAGTAAAGGAACACTATTACTGCAGAGATGCCCTTGAATATATCATGGCACATCTAGTGTTACAAAGTAGAATGACATATCCTCAGTTTTGTTCAGGAAACAGAGGAAAGGAAATTATTTGGCATTAATGAAACAAAGCTCCTCCAGTTGCAGGAGCTTCTCATTTTGCATTTCCCAGCACAATTTCTGTGGTTCAGTGATTCCCTAGCATTACCTCACCTCTACTTACTCCACTTATTCATTGGCCTTTCCCAAAATACCTATCTATGTAGCAGCAGCCTATTAAAAGATCTAGATTATAGCAGGTCACGAGCCGGATGTGAGTAAGTGTCATGCTGGTGTGAAATGCAAACATCTTACTGAACTGTATAAATAGAAGTAAGACCTGGAGGAAACATGAAGTTATCCTTCTGCTCAACTAGAAAGGCCTGTGCCAGGACCGTGCGTCCAACTTCTGGCAGTCGTCTGGAATGGCTGGAGGGAATCTAAAGGAGTGCAACAAGAGTGACTAGAGGTGTAGACAACAAGCCCCATGTGGGAAGACTAGAAGGATTAGAGTTGTTTGTTTAGAGAAGAAAAGATTAAGGGTGGAAATTATAATAGTCTTCAAATATATGAAGAGCTGCTGCAAAGAGGAAGACAACAATTTCTTCTCAGTGTTGGCAATAGACAGGACAAGGAATAACAGGCTTAAATTAGATCAAGATATATTCAGATTAGGCAAGGCTTTCTAATAGGAAGGCTAACAAAATACTGCCTCAGACAGCCCAGGCAGACTGTAGAACCTCCCTCATCAGAAGGTATTAAGGACAGGTTAGAGAGATACTGTTAGGAATGATCCTGCCTAGATGACAGATTAGATGACCTCTCAAGGTCCCTACCAGTCCTTTGATTCTGTGTTACCATTTTGACTACCAGGATTGAGTAGATAAACGGCAGAAAACTGTCAGTACAGAATATGCAATGTCCACCATTTTCCAACACTAATTTTTTCCAACGCTGACTCACCAGCAGAGGACTGCTTAAGAAATTGTCCTATGCATCTTCTAGCCCCAGGCCCAAGCATGTTTAAGAACATCTTCCATTTCCTTGATACCAAAATCTAAATTTGACCAGTACATCCCCAACTCACCACCCTCAGTTATGCTACTCACAATTAATCCTTCAGTATCATAAACCATTGTGCCAGTGAGGGAATCAAGGTTTTCTGTGAAGAACATATTAGCCACACAAAATAGCTAAATGCCTTGGACATCTAGAAGGTGTATTTACCTTCCATGATTAAATATTTTTTTCCTTGACCACTCAGTGCTATCTGACATCCATTCTATCCCACTGATGATGCTCTGTTCTTCAACAAGAGATACTAAGACATTAAAATGAGGGATTCAAGAATGCTGATCTGCTGCAAAAACAGATTTATGGTTCTGCTCTCAGACATTATATTCTGAACTGAGAAACACCAAATGACTCAGCAACAGCTTGGATTGCTATTGAGATATCTTGATCATGTTTGCCTGAAATGGTTATTTTAATTATTTTGCCTTGCTATTCCTAGACAAAAATTAATTGGTTCAGTAACTATTACTTGAAAACAATCCTACAATATAGATATGAAATAATTGTTTTTGACAGGGTATTTTCATTGAGCTCTGTTGTGATGGAGCGGACAGAAGGTTACGCAAGATCACACAGTGCTTAATCTCATGCTTGTCAAAAGTTCAAGAACTGCATGACAGACACAGACAAAGAGGCATTTTAACATACTGTCTCATCAAAAATGGTGACCTGATTGCATACATTGAATTCTGATTAAAAAAAAGAAGGGAGGGGGGATAGTGAAGTTAGCTGACAAACAAGATTCCAATTTACAGCAAATGCCTTACACAATGTCTTGCTAAAATGCACTCACGGCAGCAGAGCAGGCCCATGGGACTTAGCCATTTTAATTGCCTTTCTGCAAAGCTCCTCCGCTGCTTGGAGGCAGGGCTGATGGCAGCAGCATCCCTGTTCACTGGGCTCAGTAGCCACAGGCATATGACATCTGCTCTGCATTCTTTACACAGCCTGCCGATAGAGCAGAGGGTTGATTTTAAGACTGTCCAGCTGAATTAACAGAGAAGAAGTAGGACCTACTGGTTTAATGGAGGGGGAAGGAGAGGGGATCATTTCTGTACTTGAGCCCTGCTACTTTTGGTGCATAGCTGTGCCCTGATTTACATACAATTCTAATGTCCTAATGATGAGTATTAAATGACTACCGAGATATTTAAGGCTTAATTTTATCTCTCCATTTTAATGCTGTAACACCTTACTTTTTCACTGGTAATTGTTGTTGACCTCCTGTGTTCTGTTCATCTTTTTAAAGCAGTTCAATCTTTTACATTTTTACTTCTTTAGTCTGGTAAGTAAGGTTTTCTAACAGCATTACGGTTTGGGTTATATACTAATTTATAGTATAATATGCATGTAATAGGAAAACCTCAGTGTCAGAAGCACAGAAATGTTCATGAAAATGTCCGTATTTGCTTCCAGACATCAAGTAGTGATCTCAGTTGTTCCTCAGAGAAAGAAACAATGGAATATCAGACACAATTTTGTGTTTGGTATTGTCAAGCACTGAATATAATGGCAGCTGCTATGTGAGTACACGTATGAACCTATACAAAGAGAATATGGTAACAGATGTATCACAAACAAAAAACGAGCACACAAAAAAGTATTTTTCCTCAGTCAACTGCAGTGTTTACTCCTCTGCCCCTTCCTTAGGCTTCTTTCTCCCTGCCCCTACTCTTCTGCTGAACGTTCTTCTTCTTTTAAATCAAGTATATTAGTCACCATATCCACACCAGTTTGCCAGAGGACCTGATTTTAATTTTATTTTTTTAATCCCTCCTGCTCCAGGGTCTCTGTTATTTCTTGCCTTTCTGCCATTTACTTGTGAATTCTACTACTCCCTTCCAGATTTCTATTTTTATATTTTTTGCCAGTATTTTACTCTTCTACCTTTTTCTCATTCTGTTCTTGGCTCTTATCTTCTCCTCTCTCTTCAGTCTCTGTCAAACTTCATTTCTTTCCATGTCTTCACTGTCTCTCTCCCTTCACATACTCCAACATATGCACATGCTCTGCTCACACACACTCTCTTTCTGCTATGCCATTCAGTGCTGCTTGATACATTACTCTTGGAGTTAACTCCAAGGGTTAAGCTCTTTGTCCTTTGTGAGAACCATGCCAAAAACACCACGCTCTGAATCACCGCTAGCCTTTGTCATGGAGGCATACATAAATACCAAATATAGCTATCTGAAGAAACACAGAATTATATCAAGGGGATTGCTGACATATGTACAAAACATAAAATATAAAAATCTAAAAAAACATTAAGGCAATAAATTTGAAAAACTTTGTGTATTCTACCAAACTGACCATAAGTAACTAATGCTGTGAATAACACTAGCTGCCACCCTGAACCCTACACCTCTGCTGGAGATCTCCGCTGGGTCTTCAATTCAAACGCTCTGACAACTCTGGCTGCTTCAAGAGATCAGACACCAAATATACTCAAGAGGCCCAGAGAACTGAGTAGCACCATGTCCACAAAAACACTCTCATTCTGACTCCTGGTTTTTGCGTCTCAGATCTCATTCTTGAGACCAGGAGTGCTGCAGAGGCAGTACACTCTGCTATGCAGAGAAGGATGCTTTGCATGCAATAGATGTGCTTCTAGCAGGCTAAGGAGAGGTACTGATAGACTCCAAAGGGTGACCTAAAAGTTCTCCACAGTGATAAGGAAGGTGACTGAACTGTCCAGGGTTAAGAGTTAACTTCCAGAATGTGAAATTTAAAGGATTTAGGAGGAGGATGGGAAAGCGGAGAGATTCATTTCAGGTACAAGAAATTCTCCTGGATAAATCTCTCTCTCTTTTATTAAATATTGATATTGTAACTTTGGTTCTGCACAACTTAGATTGCTTTTTCAGCAAAAAGATGATGTGGTGTAGGCAAATATTTTTTACAACAGCACAAAGAAGTACAGAGAAACCTGATACTGCTTTTGTACAAAACTGTCCTTTTAGAAGACAAGAATGGCAGATTACTACCACTCATCAGCTATAAACTGCCAAAATCCTTATTTCTGCAACAAAATATATGCGTACAGTTAAGCTGGTGTCAATCAAACTTCCAGTCCTGGCAGGATCCACTCTGAAATGTCTGTATTACAATGTTTTCCTCTGGCAGTTAAACAATATACTTCAAATTCAACATTTTCAAAACTAAATTCTCTATCTCTACAATTGGATATTCAGCTTTCACTGTGTGGAACTGAATCCACGTGGCCATTCTCTAGGTGACCCAGGCTCAGAATCAGAATGCTGATTAAAAAAAAAAAGATTCATGTTACTCCACTGAAGAGAAATGGAGCAATTCTGAAATTTAGACCCAAACTGTCTCATAATGCTTTCTAAAAAAATCCATTCCCTTTGTTTCCCTTTTTATTTAAAAAGCCTTCCATTTTCAACTCCTGATTTAATTTCACCAATTTAAACAAATTAATTGAAAATTAAACAAATTAATTGAAAATTTAGCCTAAGTGTGTGGTTTGGAAAACCATGGATAGAAGAACACACATTTAAAAGAGGCAGGTTAAGATCAAAAGCTTTTTATCTTTACTGGTATCTCATTTAAATTCTCCACAGCCAAAACCTCACATCCAGTCTGTGTACTGGCCTGTGTAAAATGAAATAAAGAAATCAGTAGAGCTCCTGCTAGCACCACAATATTTGACATTTCAAACACTGCAACATTTCACATAAACTGACAAATTCCACAGAGACAAAGTACTTTAATGGGCATAGAGATAAAATGAAATCTGACCTCAAAGGACAGCCCTTCCATTTCAGAGCTAGGTGAGATTAAAAGCCTGATGTGGGGACCTTGTGCTACAGCAGTCAGAGGTGCATCTCTTCAGTGGGCGCTTTTGCAGATGTCATTCAGATCAATCCATCAAGTGTCTGTCATAAACACTACATTCAGCATGAATACCTTTACAGTTAATTTTTAAAAGTCCCAAATGAACATGTTCTGGGCAGGTTTCAAGAAGCTCCTTCCTCTCTTTCAGAAGAAGAGATTGAAAAAAATGGGCCAAAAATTATAGAGAGAAGTAACCTACAAAGTCTTATATACTAGGTATAGAAAAGAGCCTGAGGAACAAGCCAGATCATCTAGAGATGTCTGAAGAGTTGAAAGAGAAGCACTGTCATTCACTTAGATCTTCTCTCCCACAATATTATGAAATACACTGCCTGGACCATTGCAGTCCCACACACTGCACATGCAATGTGCTCCCCTGCCTTTTAAAACCAGTCCTGCCGCACGCTTCCCTTGCTGTGGCACCCAGATCTCATGAAATTGCACAGCAGTGCTACACCTGCTTCCCATGTCCCAGGCCAAGCTGGCCAGCCTCATCTGCAATCTCGTGAGGTCCCAGAGGAAGGAGGCTGCGGTAATACACAGCAGCCAGGGAAGATATGCTTTCTGTCAGGGCCCTACAGTCAAAGCAGTACTCCCGGAAAGAGCATTGCCCTTCTGCAGCCTCTCCATGCATTGCGTGACCCAATATACCAGTAGAATAACATCAGGCTCATGCATTCCCTGTAATGGGACAATAAGCTCAGAAACATACACCAGCTCATGGCATCTTGTTGGTCTGAAAAGGAAACTGAGATGCCTCTGCCATGGAGACAGAAAACTTACTCAGATAATGGCATGAAAGCGCATAACATCTCTGCAAACTCTCAGTCATTGCCCCAGTGGCTCAGTCCAGGGAACTGTTTTGACCGTGTTGCTGCTCAGTGTGCTGATTCAGCAGACCACCACTCCAATTACGGGCAAGGAAGGGTCTCTTACAATGTCTGAAATGTGTTTTAAAATTACTGTCCCTTTACTGAAACCACAGCATAGGGCTGACATGCAAAATGCTGTTTTGCCTCCCATGTGGTGTACTGCTGTAGGGCGCTACATCTTTTTTGCTGCATCCCAAAGCTAGTGGAAGTCAGTCAACCCCACAGGATCAGCCAGTTATTGAAAGAAAACCTAAGCTGTGCTAAAAGGCTGTAACATCTTTGCAGAAGGTGATGCAAGAAGCCATTTGAACTTCCATACCTTTTCCTCTTTCATCTGACAACAACATTGCCAGAAGAAAGTGCAACTATGAAGACACACATCAGCCAAGAAATGGGACAGAAACCTCACTGAGATAAAATAAGGAGAGGAGACAGCGGTATCCAAACAGGAGGATGGGACCACCATTCCAGTGGGCTCTTACTACTGTTTGCACAAGCAAATAGAGATTGAGTGAATGGAATTAAAAGCAGGAGTGATAGATTTCCCCAAGGATGCATAACGAAGCAACACTAGAAACATCAGAAAAAGATGTATCTAAAGAAGACAGAATGGAAAACAAAACTTCCCTAAACACAGTGAGAACACTGAGGTTAAGAAAAGTATAAAAGTTAAAGTACATACATCTTATTTATTTTTAACAAGTAAAAATGATACATCATTTCTGCCAAAATCATATTTTATCTATTTCTGTCCAGGAAGCACTGTTTACTGTATAATGGAAATTAAAGAAAGGATGAAAACAAACATCTTCCCTAATGCATAGCATCACTGTGCATGATGAAAGACAGAAAGTCTCACCAGCTCAAGTAACCCTTACTCATGCAAACCCTTCCAATTGATTCATTGGGGAAAAATGCTCTATTAGCCTGAAACTCTGAAAATGAGCAGAATGCGAATCCTGTCTTCACATGAGGTCAGTGTTACTCAACAGAGTGGATCCTTCAGGGCAGTCAATTAACTTTCTGGAGAACATGTCAAGCTTTGAAACACCAAGACTGTTAAGCAAGGAGCTGCAGTATGAGGGTAGGAGAATTGAGCTAAACTGACATTTACTGAAATAAAGCAGTCTCCTCCCTCCCCTGCCCAGAAAAGACATCAAGCCCACAACATAAACTGTAAAATTTGTTCAAGAAACTGGTTTTCAATGGCAGTCAATTTCTTGTATATTTAACTTATTCAGAGGAAAAAACAACCACAGAGACAGCAGTGGCCATATTTCAACATAAGGGATGGATTTCAGTTTGTGCTAGAAAAGTTTGCACAGCAGCCTCAAAAAAGAACATGGAAAGAAAGAAAACATACTGCAATGATCCAGGTGAGATTGTGCACAATCAAATTACAGGAGATAGCATTTTCTAGCGGTTAGAGTCACAAGACATTCTTTCTATTCTAGGATGTACCTGACTTACCATTTGACCTTGAGTAATAAAGGACATGCACCTGCTCTGAGCATCCTTTTTTCCAATGTAAAAAGATGCAGGATCTGGCCTGGCAATGTGTTAACTCAAGTAATCCTGTGTTAGAATAGGAACTCTCATCAGTGCATGCAAATTTTGCACAGGCATGACTACACATGGCTACAGATCATTATTATATTACAAAGAGCAAAAGAGAAAAATATTTTAATTTTGAAAATACTTTAATTAAAAGTTCTAAAATTTTTATTAAAATTAAAAATATTTTTATTAACGCTTAACAGTCATAATTATTTTGCTTCTCTATTTCTTTCACTATGCACTTAAAATTACAATGTGATAACAGAATAAACAAATAATATGAAAGGATGCCTAGCTTACTGATGGAAACATCAGCAAGAGGACATAGGATTTGGATTCGGGATGTTGTGGATGACTGTGTCCTATTGTGACTGTGTCAAAATAAACCCCAAACAATTGTCCTCAAACCCACCCGCTAAAGGGATTCCATAATATGTGCAGACCTGCGCTCAGCTGTGGGGAAGTTTAACTCTTTACTGCTGTGTAAAGTACAACTCTTCAACAAGCAAGCAAATGGAGAAGAGGGCTTTTCCCTTCTTTGCATTGCCTGTCAGAAGGCGTCAGGAGATTGCACCTGCTCTCTGAACTGCAAGGACTGTTCATTGACTGCTCTCAAGGATGTAAGACAAACAGAAGGGGAAAATAAATGGAGCAGGAGAGTCCAGGGAGCTGTCTCATACAGCTGGTATGTCACAATACCATCATAAGCACAGACGTGAGTACCAGAACAACTCAAACTACCAGGACAACTTGCACCCCTGTGTGGAACCATCCCCTCAGACTGGTGCTGCTGTACGCTGTGTGTAGGCTTGGGGTGCATCTACAGAGAGCAATCTAGCCCTTAGTACTTGTGTGCTTTCCTCACACAGAAAATGCTGCCAGAATGAAAAGTTATGGTTATGTTATTCGTAACCATAACACAACCATTTTACGGTTACGTTTCTTCAGACAGAATCCTGTCCAAAGAAACATTTAGCACATATGCTACTTTAAATGGTTAGGACTGTAAGAATCTTTGTTCAAGGCAGTCAAAAAAATCAATGGATTTAACATTCTTCTTGCCTTTTCTGGATACCTGGAGTCTCCCAAGTCCTCCATCAAATGGATTTCCTTGGACTCTGACTGCAATGACTGGTATTGGATTGGGCAGAACTCCCTGTTTTTACAGCATTTATTTACTTGTAGTAGTTGCTTCCTCTCTCAGGAGAAAAAAAAGCCAGAAGCATTTGAACTTGCAAATCAGTGACTAATGGAGGAAACAAAGATAGGACCTGACAAGAGAACAAGAACACAGTTTAAGAAATGCCTGCTCAGATACAGCATTGACCATTTGGTAACTAAAAAATCACAGCAAACAGAATCAGTAGCATTAATTATTATCCCGTAGTCAGTGGAAGCTCTGAATTTTCAGCACTGACATGGGGTAAAACCCTGACTACTGAAATCAACAGCACATTGAATTGTAATCACATCTTACGCTTGTAGAAGAACCTAGCTTCAAAGCACCAAAATACACAGCACAGATTTCCAAAAGACTACTAGCTTCTGTACAGTGGGATCAGTAAGTCTGAGTGACTCTGAAAATCTGGTTCCTTGCATGCAAAATATAACACAGTACGACTTAGTATTATAAAGCTCCTTATTCTATTTCAGCCAACACTGTGCATTTTCTTACCAACTTCATTTTATGGAAATATCCTTGAAAAGCTCAAGGTAGCTCTTGCCAATAACTCAGTACCAGGCAACTAACTACTGATGCTCTCAGCATCCCCCCCCCCACCCCCCCAGTGTGCCCTGCTTGCACGATCCTGCCTTAGCAGAAAGAGCACGTCCTGCACGCTTCGTGCCCCCCTGTTCCCTCTCTCGCCAAAAGATGCATCTTTATTTTCGGAGAGACGCGCCGCGGAGCAAGAGTCGCAAGAGAAAGGCGCCCTGGGACTGCAACCTGAAAAAGATGTTTTTTGTTTTCTTTTTGTGAGAGCCCAAGCACCAGTGAAAGCCCTGCCGTCACCGAGCGGAGGCGAGGGCGCCCCCCGACCGCAGCGGCCGGCGCGACGCCACGGTGAGAGGCGTCCGCGGAGCTCCCTCCCTCCCTCCCTCCCTCCGTGCCGCCATCCCTCGCTCCGCGGCCGCAGGGCAGCACCCCGCGCCGCCCGACCGCCCTCACCTCCATGCCAAGGCGCTGCTTGAGCACCAGCGCGGCGCACAGGTAGCCGGCGCGGCCCACGAAGAGCTCGTCGGAGCCGCACTCGAGGAAGGAGAGGGGCGCGCAGACCTCGCACAGCTCCCGGAACTTGCCCAGCGGCCGCGCGAAGTCGGGCAGCCCCAGGGCGCGGTAGACCAGCGCCGCCACCGCGTACACCCCGGCGCCGCCCAGCAGGAAGGCGGCGCGGGTGTCGGCGTCCGTCTCGCCGCCGCCCTCCTGGTAGCGCACGCAGGCGTCCACGACGCGGCGGGCCGCCCGCAGGTAGGCCTCCCGCGACGGCGCGAACAGCGGGCACTGCGAGACGTGGTACAGCATGTAGGCCACGCCGGCCACGCCGCCGTACAGCCCGCCCTGGCAGCCGCGGGGGCCGCCCGCCGCCCCGCCGCCGAGCGGCGGCAGCTCCCGCAGGATCCGCTCGATGGTGGCCGTCACCAGCGGCACCGCCGCCTCCTTGCCCGGCGCCGCCGCCAGGCTGCCCTGGTAGTCATCGAAGCGGTTGGCGAAGCAGCGCTGGCTCGCCATGCCCCCGCCGGCGCGGCGCTCTGCGCAGCGGGCGGCGGCGGCAGGGAGGCAGCGGGGTCTGCGGAGGGAGGGAGGGAGGAAGGGGGAGGAAGAGGAGGGAGAGAGAGGGAG